>NC_091231.1:14380107-14407607 GCF_040958095.1 Procambarus clarkii | reverse complement strand
ACCTGCTGCAGCCTCGTCACCTTCACCTGCTGCAGCCTCGTCACCTTCACCTGCTGCAGCCTCCTCACCTTCACCTGCTGCAGCCTCCTCACCTTCACCTGCTGCAGCCTCCTCACCTTCACCTGCTGCAGCCTCCTCACCTTCACCTGCTGCAGTCTCCTCACCTTCACCTGCTGCAGCCTCCTCACCTTTCACCTGCTGCAGCCTCGTCACCTTCACCTGCTGCAGCCTCCTCACCTTCACCGTGCTGCAGCCTCCTCACCTTCACCTCATTGACTGACTATTCACGCTGGTTAAAATAGCTAATTGCTCTATAAACAGTTAATTAGACCAGTTTAGGGAGAACACGGGCTCTTGGAAGTCAGAATTCTGAATACATTTGACGACAACATAGTTACTAGCCCCTTTGCTTCCCACAGAGTTACCACACACACACAACTCACAACTCACAATAACCTGAAGTATCAAATGAACAAATCCTCAAGGGTTCGAACCTGTGTTCTGGATGAAGCGCCTCCACCAAAGGGTGGTGGCCGTTGTGGGGGTGTCCGTTGTGGGGGTGGCCGTTGTGGTGGGTGGCCGTTGTGGGGGGTGACCGTTGTGGGGGTAGCCGTTGTGGTGGGTGGCCGTTGTGGGGGTGGCCGTTGTGGGGGTGGCCGTTGTGGGGGTGGCCGTTGTGGGGGGTGACCGTTGTGGTGGTAGCCGTTGTGGTGGGTGGCCGTTGTGGTGGGTGGCCGTTGTGGGGGTGGCCGTTGTGGTGGTGGAAGTTGTAGTGGTGGCCGTTGTGAGGGTGGCCGTTGTGGTGGGTGGCCGTTGTGGTGGGTGGCCGTTGTGGGGGGGTGGCCGTTGTGAGGGTGGCCGTTGTGGGGGTGGCCGTTGTGGGGGGTGGCCGTTGTGGGGGGTGGCCGTTGTGGGGGGGTGGCCGTTGTGGGGGTGGCCGTTGTAGCAGCACCTGACACAGACGCCCCAGGTGAGGGCCCAGCATCCCCCAGCCTCACTCCTCTCGGAAATGAAGCAGTCACCCCTGTGGCGGTCACCCCCCCCCCCACCTCACACCTGTGTGTACTCGCCTGGTTGTGAGTAGCAGTGATGACTACAGGTGATTTACTGTACATGTACGTGTGATCACTCAAGCATCCCATTGTTGATATTGTTTAGTCCTGGACAAACAATATTTGCTTTATACATGGGGTTCAAGAGGCCAACATAGCCCAATCGTCCAGAAGTAAAGATATTGGGCCCAGGAGCTGAAGCTCATATACCGTAGACAAACTTAGGCAGGTGCCCTGACACTCGCAGTTACACCTTTCAGGGCAGCTTCCCGCTTTGTACTGTTCGGTACAAAGGAGGTCTCGCTTCTTGCAGGTCGGCGTTCAATCCCCCAGTGATCCCGATCATTCTCCCCTCCGTCCTGTCCCAGATCATTGTCACATTCCCTTGCAAGTGCTATATAATTACCTTGACGCTTTCTTCTCATAATTACCTTGTATGGTCCCCCCCCTCCCCCATCCTGGAACCCTCCCCATCACTGACATGGTATTCGAACCCCCGTGCGGTACTAGCTCCCTGCGGCAGCCTCCTCCCCTCTTCCCGCTCTCCTCATTGTTCTATAGATGCTATATACGTGATGCTTATATTAAGAGGCACCAATAGGCCTGTTACCGGCAGGAAGAGGCTCGTCAAGGAAGTCATTAACGTCCTCCCAACTCCTTACCTCCGGTATTCTCAGATTTTGTTTTAATAAACCTTGATTTGTATTGCAAATATTTCCTGTCTTGGGAGGAATGCCATATAGAGAGGAGGGGGGGGGGGAAGAAACTTGTTTACACACGAAACAAGATCGCTGAAGGCAGCTGTTGTCGACACACCGCCCACAGACAGTAAAGGTTTTTGAAAACGCCTCAACGCTATCATCTAAGTCCTAAGAGATTATTTCAGTGCTGTCATCCAGCACAACGTCTGAACGTGTGTGTGTGTGGCGGTGGGGGGGGGGGGTGTACTTACCTAGTTGTAATCACGTAGTTGTGCTTGCGGGGGTTGAGCTTTGACTCTTTGGTCTCGCCTCTCAACTGTCAATCAACTGGTGGTTGATTAATCAACCACTAGGTGTGTGTGAGCAGAGTGCCTCCACGGAGCAGAGTGCCTCCACCGAGCAGAGTGCCTCCACGGAGCAGAGTACCTCCACTGAGCAGAGTACCTCCACGGAGCAGAGTACATCCACGGAGCAGAGTGACCTCCACCGAGCAGAGTGCCTCCACGGAGCAGAGTGCCTCCACGGAGCAGAGTGCCTCCACGGAGCAGAGTGCCTCCACGGAGCAGAGTGCCTCCACCGAGCACAGTGCCTCCACCAAGCAGGGTGCCTCCACCAAGCAGAGTGCCTCCACCAAGCAGGGTGCCTCCACCAAGCAGAGTGCCTCCACCAAGCAGGGTGCCTCCACCAAGCAGAGTGCCTCCACCAAGCAGGGTGCCTCCACCAAGCAGAGTGCCTCCACCAAGCAGAGTGCCTCCACCAAGCAGAGTGCCTCCACCGAACAAAGTGCCAGAGCAAAATATGGAAGAAAACGGTACCAAATCAGCAAATTTATATCCACGATAAATGGGGTAACTTACTTACCTGGTCTTCCAGCGAGGTCCGTCACCGTACCTGAAAGTCGACAGAAGGCCAGAGAGGCACTACATACCACCGCACAGTACTCACCCTTCTTGACCGGCGTGTCGGGGGGAGTGCCAACACGGGGAGTGCCACGAGAGGATGCCTCCTGCAGCACCTCCTCCACCACCAGGGCCGGCACTGCTGTGTAGCAGCTGCTGGTCACCGCCCCGGACCTCCGGACGCTCCCGTACACTCCAGGAGGACCTTCAGCCACCTCCTCGAGCGTGGCGTAGATGGCCTCGTTCTCCTCCTCCACCTCGTCCTCGTCCTCGTCGCCGCCCTCCAGCGTGGAGTACACCACCTCCTCATCCTCATCATCATCATCATCCTGCACCATAATCACCATCAACCACCATCATCATCAACCAGTTTACCATTCTAAAAGGACTTCGATCAACTTTTTTAACGTTACAGAAACGTATTTACTTTGAACTTAGAACTCCGTGGCATTATAATTACATACAAGTTATCCCTCATAAGTTCCACAACAAAGTTCATTTATCAGGAGGGTCGATAAGCCTCCAGATGTCAAACTTTCTAAGTGTTTAAAGTTGACTTTGACAAGTTGAATCATTAATTACCGAAGATACTCGACAGCTTAAGGTAATTCTCAGTAGCTGGAGACAATGATTATATATAAATGATTTATTTTTAATGATTTTTTATTATTATTTATGAACTATTGTATTTATGACAATAAGAATCTATTAAATAAACGAGCTGAAAGGTAATTTATCGCTAACTGCTATTCTTAAGAAACTAATTGAGTTCTGTCTTTATCGTAGTGATTTTAGAGCACAGATGTACACGTTATATATATATATATATATATATATATATATATATATATATATATATATATATATATATATATATGTACATGATATACACTTTGTTGACATGTAAAGTAGAGCAGTTTAGGAGAGACTTCACAGAGCACCATCACGACTTACGACCTCCAACGTCACCACTTACGACCTCCAACGTCACCACTTACGACCTCCAACGTCACCACTTACGACCTCTCAACCTCTTTCTCTCCATCATGGCGGCTTAGTCTGTTGTTAGTAAACAGTTTAGGCGATCAACAGGGGCTACGTGGTCTGTCCTAGACATAAGATAAGAGGTGTAGATATCATAAGTATTCACGTAAGAGGCGAAGATCTCATAAGTGGACACGTAAGAGATGAAGATTTCGTAAGTGTTAACGTAATTAAGAGATGAAGACCTCGTAAGTGTGGAGATAAGTGCTCGGTGAAGAGTGGGCCGGATGGGCCGGATGGGCTGTGTCTGGACATACCTGAGGGAGGGGGGTCGGGGCGGGGGGCCGGGCCACGCTGACGAAGGGGTGACTGTAGAGAGGTTCACTCCTGAGGGGGGAGAGGGAGACGAGGCGGGGGGCGGGGTCGCTGCCTCGTCGTCTGAAGAGCCTCATCCTCGCTCCTCGTCCTCCTGAAACACGTCCAAACACCACCCTTCTTAATGAACAAATCCACAACGGCCGTGACGAGGGTTCGAACTTACGTCCGAGAGGATCCCAGACGCTGCCTTTATCGACTAAGCTACGACATGGTTAAAAGAATTGCAACCGGAAAATCATCCTGATTTACCAACGGATCCTGCAGCCTCTCCGAGACACAAACCAGGGTTTTACGCAATTCCCCCCATGCACTCGAGCTATGTCAATAGGCTGTTCTACCATCCCCCCCCCCTTAGTTATTCTCAAGCTTCTTAGTTAGTCTCAAGCTGGTAGTAACTCACCGTACAAATCTATAGATCATGTGTAAGCCTACAACTGGATAGAAGGCTTTCTTGAACATTGTAAATAAACTGGACCAGAATTTAACAAACATGTAAGCAGCCGCTTACGAAACCTATTCATCTTTCCTCACACGCGGCGGCTTTGTTTACACATATCAAACACCCTATGAGCTCTGAAGCTCTTCAAAGTTGTCTATAACAATAATAACCTTTGTTTATCAAGTTTCCGAGTTCGTAAACTGATTAATAAATGTAAACAAAGCCAGGGTCTGACGGCTGAGTGGACAGCGCTCGGGATTCATAGTCCTAAGGTTCCGGGTTCGATTCCCGGCGATGGCGGAAACAAATGGCAGAGAGTCTTTCACCCCTGATGCTCCTGTTCACCCTTGCAGTAAATAGGTACCTGGGAGTTAGACAGCTGCTAAAGGCTGCTTCCTGAGGATGTGTAACAAAAAAAGAGGCCTGGTCGAGGACCGGGCCGCGGGGACGCTAAGCCCCCGAAATCATTTTAAGATAATCTAACCATGATTAAGGAAAGATGTACTGCTTTCGTAAGAGTTTGCGTAAATTTGTGATGCATCATGCCCCCAGTTCGTGTCCTACGAATATAAAGTAAAATTAATAATATTTGCCTAATCACAAAGACCAAAGTTGCTATGATAATGTTACTAATATTCTCTGATAAAGCACTCTTGTACATGTGTACACGACTGTGTGTTCTCGTGAGTGTGTGTACATGTGTGTGTACATGAAGGAGTGTACATGCAACCCGTCCTCCTTATAGAGCGTCGTATTTTGACGTATAGTCTCCCTAAGGCCAAAAGTCGTCGTACTAGAAAATGAAAGCGGCTGGCGAAAGTGACGTACAGTTCCGTTTTCTGTTTTGGGTCCTCTGGTAGGTTAGGATAAGGGCACTTTAGTACGATAGTTTCTTGACGTTGGGGAACCTTAGGAGGACGGGCTGGCACACACACACACACACACACACACACACACACACACACACACACACACACACACACACACACACACAAGAACCTTACCCAGAAGCGGTGATAGGGTCTAGTTCCCGCCAATGGTGGCAGCACTTCTCTCCCTCAACGCCATCACAGTTCTCTCGTTGCGTCCCGCGTCAGTCGCACCCACACCACGCCTCTTGCCCCTCTGTGATGTCGCCCTCCCTCCCTACCACCGCTGCCAGGGGGTTGTGGTTGCCTCAGCTGGTGGCAGGCTACACACCACCTGTTGTGACTGCCTCAGCTGGTGGCAGGCTACACACCACCTGTTGTGGGAGCCTCAGCTGGTGGCAGGCTACACACCACCTGTTGTGGGAGCCTCAGCTGGTGGCAGGCTACACACCACCTGTTGTGACTGCCTCAGCTGGTGGCAGACTACACACCACCTGTTGTGGGAGCCTCAGCTGGTGGCAGGCTACACACCACCTGTTGTGACTGCCTCAGCTGGTGGCAGGCTACACACCACCTGTTGTGGGAGCCTCAGCTGGTGGCAGGCTACACACCACCTGTTGTGACTGCCTCAGCTGGTGGCAGACTACACACCACCTGTTGTGGGAGCCTCAGCTGGTGTCAGACTACACACCACCTGTTGTGGGAGCCTCAGCTGGTGGCAGACTACACACCACCTGTTGTGGGAGCCTCAGCTGGTGGCAGGCTACACACCACCTGTTGTGGGAGCCTCAGCTGGTGTCAGACTACACACCACCTGTTGTGGGAGCCTCAGCTGGTGGCAGACTACACACCACCTGCACCAAGCCTCCAGACGGCACAGGTCTTGGTCAGATCTTCAACACAACTCATTGATAAGGAATGCCACTGGAACGTTCACTCTTCTCAGGGGCAATCCAAGTTGCAGGAGACTGTAGGAGGGTTGAGGCGTGCGTAAGGGGACGAGCCCCCCCTTGGAGGATGACGGAGGGGACGAGCCCCCTTGGAGGATGACGGAGGGGCAGGTTGTTGAGCGGTGGGAAGGGGTGAAGGATGGGGCCCAAGAAGCTACCGGTTTAGGTAGGCCTGGAAAGAAAAGGATTATATCAATTATATAACCTTCGCTAGTCTATATAAATATAATACTATAAAACATATAATAATCAATGACGCTTGATGAGCTATATAATCAACCCGTTCTCGCAAATTCGTAAAGTCAATATTGACTTATTAACTACGTGCATAGGTGATATACTAAACATAATAGATACCCTTTAAAAGATTCATAGAAAACACCGACCTTACCTAACCTTGTTAGTATCTTAAGATAAGCATCTTATTGCTTCGTAATTACAATTATTACTTAACCTATACCTATTATAGGTTAGGTAATAATTGTAATTACGAAGCAATAAGATGCTTATCTTAACATACTAAGTAGGTTAGGTAAGGTCGGTGTTTTCTATGAATCTTTTTAAGGGTGTCTATTATGTTAAGTATGTCACCTATGCACATATTTAATAAGTCAATATTGACTTATTAAATTTGCGAGAACGGGTTGATATAATACAACGGGAGTATTGCTATACAATATACAATACAAAACAATACATATAATACCGCTGTATGTATCCTGAAGCGATACATTATGGGTCCAGGGTATAAACGAAGACACAGGAAGCGGACACAGAGGGTTACAATCTGGACAATGTATATACTTTAATACAAATTATTTACTAACAAAGATATGTATAATTGTACACCATTTATGTCCAATCATCGGCATGGCAATGAATGATAGACGAAGCGTTGTACAATATCAACGGGTTTCGTTGTTTCGTTATTTGATATTTATTTACTGAAGTTTCCAGGTGATAAATCGCTAATTACATTTATCATACATAATGTGCAATTTAGCAATCAAAACAACGTATATATTATAATTTACATGCAAGAATGAAGGACAAAGTTAACATTAAACCCTCATAATCAAGGACGTAAATGTGTTGAAAAACATATATAATCCCGAGTTTAAAACTGTTGTTTGTTGTTAAACAGAATATAAATGATTGAGGAAAATCTGAAACGAAAAATATTAAGGAATTCCGCTTCGAAATGTATTCATTACTTCCTTTCCTATCTTCTGTCCATTTTCCTCTCTTCTATCCATTACTTCCTATTCCTGTTTTCTATCTTCTTCTTTATTGCGCCGCTACTTTATTTAGTTAGCTCTTGGTTCGCGCTTCCTATACTCGTTCTTCCTCCTTCCCTCCTGCTCCACTACACCAATAATCCTTTTTCCCCTCTTGCGAATTTCCCCTCCTCCTCCTCCTTGCTTTATTACTTATTACTCCCCTATTCAACCGTCCGTTCCTCCTTGGCTCTACTAAACCTTCCTTTCTTGGCTGCGTTTGCTATCTTTGATCTTCCTCGTATTTCCCTTTCTGCTCTCTGTACCTCCTCTCTTCTCTTCTACTTTCTCTGCCTCAACTTCACAAGCCACCATTCGTCTCCATTCGTACACATGTAAGGCGAATTCCCCTTTTTCGTCCAGCCAAGGGGAAGGGAACTATCCAGAGAAAGCGCCAAGGCGTTATGTGGTTATATAGTGTCGTATTGGCTTAATTGGCGTTTTACGCATACTATATTCGTAACGACTATAAAGTAGTTACGAATAGAGTTTCTGATTTGGATTCGTACGTGAATTCTTTCTTCCTGCCTTTCATAATACTTGACTTCTTTCCTCACCTACGAAATGTATATGTTTATCTCTCAGAATGTTTGGTAATATGTTTATTGTTTGTGATGTGTGTCTATATATGTATTAACACGATGTACTGAACGGGGTGAGAATAGCTTGAGCTACCTCATCCCTTTCTGTGTATTTTACCTCAATAAACTTATTTCAATTTCAATCTTTCCTCATGTATCCATAAGATAAGGATCTACCCCATGTACCCTTCAGATCAAGCTTTCTTCTGTGTACCCGTAAGATCAAGCCCTCTTCTGTGGACCCGTAAGACCACCCTCTTCCCCACGAGGCCGCAAGAGCAAGGCCATCGAGCCACAGCGCGCCCCACACTCAAGAACCAATTAACACACCTAAAACCCATTTCCCCCACATCGTTTACGGAGACCTTGTGCAGGTTCTCGCCTGTCTGTGCCCGCGAGGCTCGGGGCGAGGGTCTGGAGCCTTACTGGATGACCCCCCAGTACTCGTCTGGTCAATTATTATTATTATTAACATCTTTATTGACAAAATTAATTACAATTTTGCCTAATCTGAGGATTTTGATAGTCTTATTAAATTGAGGTTAATGCTAGTATTCACTGTAACGCAGGACAGAGGGTCATACATAAGACAATAGGTCTAAACTGGTCAATACTGATGCTGTTGGACACCACGTTTTGGGCTTCCATTGCTTGTTGTGGTGTCCAGGGCACCAAGTTATAGGAACCAAGTTATGGTGTCCAAGTTATAGGAACCACAGAAACACAAGCTGATGACTGGTAACACAACGGTGATTGGCGATACAATTACCTATGAGTGTGTGTGTGTGTGTGTGTGTAACTGGTGGTGATATAAAGAGTACTTGAGATGCCTTGAATTAAAATTATAGATGTTACTCCTTACAAAAATAATCAATATTGGTTTGCAACGTTTTCTATGAAAGCAGTTCCCTGCGAGTGGCTGTTGTGGACGCAACAACGAAGCACTTGTAAACAAGTGTTTGCAGAGTGCGTCACACGTGAATGGCTTGTTTAAGATCGACTGGAGCCCCACGTTCAGCTCACAGTTTGTTTAGTTTAAATCGACGTCGAGGCGAGAAATGCCGGCAGCAGTTCTTTGTTAACTTTGAGGGTTAGTTCTCCTAGGACCTGTTAGTGTGTGTGTCCGGTCTCCTAGGACCTGTAGCGTGTGTGTCTGGTCTTCTGGGACCTGTAGCGTGTGTGTCTGGTCTTCTAGGACCTGTAGCGTGTGTGTCCGGTCTCCTGGGACCTGTTAGTGTGTGTGTCCGGTCTTCTGGGACCTGTAGCGTGTGTCTGGTCTTCTGGGACCTGTAGCGTGTGTGTCCGGTCTTCTGGGACCTGTAGCGTGTGTGTCTGGTCTTATGGGACCTGTTAGTGTGTGAGTCCGGTCTCCTGGGACCTGTTAGTGTGTGTGTCCGGTCTCCTAGGACCTGTAGCGTGTGTGTCCGGTCTTCTGGGACCTGTAGCGTGTGTGTCTGGTCTCCTAGGACCTGTAGCGTGTGTGTCCGGTCTCCTAGGACCTGTTAGTGTGTGAGTCTGGTCTCCTGGGACCTGTAGCGTGTGTGTGTCCGGTCTCCAGGGACCTCTTAGTGTGTGTCCGGTCTCCTGGGACCTGTAGCGTGCATCCGGTCTCCAGGGACCTGTAGCGTGCATCCGGTCTCCTAGGAGGAGGATATGAGTTGGCTTGCCGAAGGTCGCGTAATAATTCTGAATCTCGTGCGAAAATTTATGTTCCCACAAAAGGAAATATATGAATATATATTTTTTATGTAGAAAATCTTGTTAAAAAGAGCATACGTTAGTTATTTATGGCTTGTATAAAGTCGATGGTTGAGCTTGACACAACGGTCGGTCGTATACCCTGGTCTATGTCTCCCGCGTTGTTATCTCTCGACTCTAACAGCCAGTTTCCTCGTTAACGAGCGATAAAAACGCGCTGGTTTATAAGTCAACGGAAATTATACTCTGCGTCTCTAAACAAAAGTTTAAAGTTCACGCTATTTCAAGCTAACAGCATTACCTCGGAGGGACTTGTACATGTTTTGCTGAGTGCGTCTTGGTGACGTCTTGGTGACGTTTTGGTGACGTTTGGTGACGTTTTGGTGACGTTTTGGTGACGTCGTGGTGACGTTTTGGTGACGTCGTGGGAACAAAGAAACCGGGCGCTGGTTAGAAAACGGAACACGGAGTGGCAAGGAAGTCAACGAGAAATACAAGAAAGCGTTTGAAAAAGAAACTGAAGAGATAAGATATATCGGCCTGACCTCTCCAGTTGTCACACTGTCACTGAAATGATGTACTAATAAATTGCCCTAACCTAGCCTAACCGAGGACCCGCCCATTGAAAACGGGACAACTCGTCAATTTGGCGAGCCGCTGTGTTTTATAGTATATCATAGTTTGGCGTTAAAATGGGATGCACTTTTTGAGAGAACGGGATGCATTCCCGTTCTGATAAACCCGTGTGAATTGAAGGAGCTTCTGGCTCGATCCGAAGCACAAGGAACGGATTCAGCAATCCGCTGAATCCGGATCCTGAGTCGCATGTACGCCGTCACTCAGATAAGCGTGAACGTCTGCTCTCTGTGTTGATAATTGAAGGCTGCGGCTCTCTCTCTCTCTCTCTCTCTCTCTCTCTCTCTCTCTCTCTCTCTCTCTCTCTCTCTCTCTCTCTCTCTCTCCCCCCCCCCACCTGCAGCTTCGTCCAATTTTCCGTGTTCCTAATTACCTGTTCCCTATCATTTCCTCCCACTCTCCGTCTCTACATCTTCGTTTTCTTTCATTCTCTTCGCTACATACGGACCTCGCGGGCGGGCTGGGGGATCGAACAAGGCCTGAACTGCTACCTGAGACACTGTGCCAATCTAAGAAACTTTATGTTTTAAGTATGCTATATCAAACGTTACTTGTCAACAATACAGATACATAACACACTGCCCAATAAATAAATAAATATATATATATATATATATATATATATATATATATATATATATATATATATATATATATATATATATATATATATATATATATATATATATATGCAGCAAAGCTAGACGCAGGTCACCTTAAACAAAGACAGCCACACCACCAATCATCTTGGAGCATCTCACAAGGACACAAACAACGAGACAAGACGCCAACAGACTGCCCCAACCACCATGAGAGCGACAACACGGTCGTTTGACCAACACCCCTGACCAATTATACCATTACCCACACTTAAGCGGAAGGCCGAGTAGGGTATAATTGAGGTCAGGAGCCTGGCGCTATTGACAGCTTATACACACGCAAGAGCGTAATATAACTGCCTCCTCCTCCTCCCCCCGCATGACACACAAGTTACAGCCCCGCTCCTGTGCCAGGTAAGTCCACTACAGGCTCACCATAGCCCCGTGGTACTTGCCCCGCTCCTGTGCCAGGTAAGTCCACTACGGGCTCACCATAGCCCCGTGCTACTTGCCCCGCTCCTGTGCCAGGTAAGTCCACTACGGGCTCACCATAGCCCCGTGCTACTTGCCCCGCTCCTGTGCCAGGTAAGTCCACTACGGGCTCACCATTACCCCGTGCTACCTGCCCCGCTCCTGTGCCAGGTAAGTCCACTACGGGCTCACCATAGCCCCGTGCTACTTGCCCCGCTCCTGTGCCAGGTAAGTCCACTACGGGCTCACCATAGCCCCGTGCTACTTGCCCCGCTCCTGTGCCAGGTAAGTCCACTACGGGCTCACCATAGCCCCGTGCTACTTGGAAGTTTTGTTCCAAGTAGTTGAATCTTAACCCCCCCCCCATGAGAACACCACAGATCCACTCCTGTGGGGGTTTTAACCCCCCCCCCCTGAATGTTTACACTATTTGGCAAGCGTCAAATTTGACGGAGTTTTGCCTACCAGAAGCCTATAGGAACTGAGACAACTAACCTAGCGTATCGAAGTCGATGACAGGCAAGTGCATTTGAGATATGAACACGTACTAACAAACTAGTTCACAACAAAAATACAAACAAATGCACAACAAACACAAACAAGTGCAAAACACACACACGTATACAACAAACAAAAAAAACACAACAAAAAAAGTGCACAGTAAAAAAAAAAAATGTGCACAATGGAAAGAAATGTAGAAAAACAATTTCACAACAAAAACACAAACAAGTGCACAAGAAGCACACAGCACAAACAAGTGCACAAGAAGCACACAGCACAAACAAGTGCACAAGAAGCACTCAGCACAAACAAGTGCACAAGAAGCACAAACAAGTGCACAAGAAGCACAAACAAGTGCACAAGAAGCACAAACAAGTGCACAAGAAGCACAAACAAGTGCACAAGAAGCACAAACAAGTGCACAAGAAGCACAAACAAGTGCACAAGAAGCACAAACAAGTGCACAAGAAGCACAAACAAGTGCACAAGAAGCACAAACAAGTGCACAGCAAAGCGGAGCCCTACTTGTTAATTAGAGCAATTTTGGTGATTAGGGTAATTTGAGGAAACTCAATTCCGTTTACAAGAAATATGTGACTAGAGAAGCAGCAGAAGGGAGAGGGATAGACGGAGTGGATAGGTATTGAGAAAAGGGAAAAGTGATGTGTGAGACAGAGAGAGAGAGGGAGAGAGAGAGAGAGAGAGAGAGAGAGAGAGAGAGAGAGAGAGAGAGAGAGAGAGAGAGAGAGAGAGAGAGAGAGAGAGAGAGAGAGAGAGAGAGGCAGACAGAGAGAGAGAGAGAGAGAGAGAGAGAGAGAGAGAGAGAGAGAGAGAGAGAGAGAGAGAGAGAGAGAGAGAGAGAGAGAGAGAGAGACAGACAGACAGACAGACAGACAGACAGACAGACAGACAGACAGAGAGAGATACAGACAGACAGACAGACAGACAGACAGACAGACAGACAGACAGACAGACAGACAGACAGAGAGAGAGAGGGAGAGAGAGAGAGAGAGAGAGAGAGAGAGAGAGAGAGAGAGAGAGAGAGAGAGAGAGAGAGAGAGAGAGAGAGAGAGAGAGAGAGAGAGAGAGAGACAGACAGACAGACAGACAGACAGACAGACAGACAGACAGACAGAGAGAGAGAGAGAGAGAGACAGAGAGAGAGAGAGAGAGAGAGAGAGAGAGAGAGAGAGAGAGAGAGAGAGAGAGAGAGAGAGAGAGAGAGAGAGAGAGAGAGACCAGACCACCAACAGATGGAGTCATAGTGACTTAACTTGGGCAGATGTTCTGCTGGAATATAAAGATTAACATATAAAGTTGAGTGCGTTCCTAGGTTACGTTTTCTTTATTTCATGTTGTTAACTTAATTCTTGCTGTGTGGTTGTTGTTCTTGCTGTGTGGTTGTTGTTCTTGTTGTGGGGTTGTTGTTCTTGCTGTGTGGTTGTTGTTCTTGCTGTGTGGTTGTTGTTGTGGGGTTGTTGTTCTTGCTGTGTGGTTGTTGCTGTGTGGTTGTTGTTCTTGCTGTGTGGTTGTTGTTCTTGCTGTGTGGTTGTTGTTCTTGCTGTGTGGTTGTTGTTCTTGCTGTGTGGTTGTTGTTCTTGTTGTGTGGTTGTTGCTGTGGGGTTGTTGTTCTTGCTGTGTGGTTGTTGTTCTTGCTGTGTGGTTGTTGCTGTGGGGTTGTTGTTCTTGTTGTGTGGTTGTTGTTCTTGCTGTGTGGTTGTTGTTCTTGCTGTGTGGTTGTTGTTCTTGCTGTGTGGTTGTTGTTCTTGCTGTGTGGTTGTTGTTCTTGCTGTGTGGTTGTTGTTCTTGCTGTGTGGTTGTTGTTCTTGTTGTGTGGTTGTTGTTCTTGCTGTGTGGTTGTTGTTCTTGCTGTGTGGTTGTTGTTCTTGTTGTGTGGTTGTTGTTCTTGCTGTGTGGTTGTTGTTCTTGCTGTGTGGTTGTTGTTCTTGTTGTGTGGTTGTTGTTCTTGCTGTGGGGTTGTTGTTCTTGCTGTGTGGTTGTTGTTCTTGCTGTGTGGTTGTTGCTGTGTGGTTGTTGTTCTTGCTGTGTGGTTGTTGTTCTTGCTGTGTGGTTGTTGTTCTTGCTGTGTGGTTGTTGTTCTTGTTGTGTGGTTGTTGTTCTTGCTGTGGGGTTGTTGCTGTGGGGTTGTTGTTCTTGCTGTGTGGTTGTTGCTGTGTGGTTGTTGTTCTTGCTGTGTGGTTGTTGCTGTGGGGTTGTTGTTCTTGTTGTGTGGTTGTTGTTCTTGCTGTGTGGTTGTTGCTGTGTGGTTGTTGTTCTTGCTGTGTGGTTGTTGCTGCGTGGTTGTTGCTGTGTGGTTGTTGTTGTGTGGTTGTTGCTGTGTGGTTGTTGCTGCGTGGTTGTTGCTGTGTGGTTGTTGTTGTGTGGTTGTTGCTGTGTGGTTGTTGCTGCGTGGTTGTTGCTGTGTGGTTGTTGTTGTGTGGTTGTTGCTGTGTGGTTGTTGTTCTTGCTGTGTGGTTGTTGCTGCGTGGTTGTTGCTGTGTGGTTGTTGCTGTGTGGTTGTTGTTGTGTGGTTGTTGTTCTTGCTGTGTGGTTGTTGCTGTGTGGTTGTTGTTCTTGCTGTGTGGTTGTTGCTGTGTGGTTGTTGCTGTGTGGTTGTTGTTCTTGCTGTGTGGTTGTTGCTGTGTGGTTGTTGCTGTGGGGTTGTTGTTCTTGTTGTGTGGTTGTTGTTCTTGCTGTGTGGTTGTTGTTGTGTGGTTGTTGCTGTGTGGTTGTTGTTCTTGCTGTGTGGTTGTTGCTGTGTGGTTGTTGCTGTGTGGTTGTTGCTGTGTGGTTGTTGTTGTGTGGTTGTTGCTGTGTGGTTGTTGTTCTTGCTGTGTGGTTGTTGCTGCGGGGTTGTTGTTCTTGTTGTGTGGTTGTTGTTCTTGCTGTGTGGTTGTTGCTGTGTGGTTGTTGTTCTTGTTGTGTGGTTGTTGCTGTGTGGTTGTTGCTGTGGGGTTGTTGTTCTTGCTGTGTGGTTGTTGTTCTTGCTGTGTGGTTGTTGTTCTTGCTGTGTGGTTGTTGTTCTTGCTGTGTGGTTGTTGTTCTTGCTGTGTGGTTGTTGTTCTTGCTGTGTGGTTGTTGTTCTTGCTGTGTGGTTGTTGTTGTGGGGTTGTTGTTCTTGCTGTGTGGTTGTTGTTCTTGCTGTGTGGTTGTTGTTCTTGCTGTGTGGTTGTTGTTCTTGCTGTGTGGTTGTTGTTCTTGCTGTGTGGTTGTTGTTCTTGTTGTGTGGTTGTTGCTGTGGGGTTGTTGTTCTTGTTGTGTGGTTGTTGCTGTGTGGTTGTTGTTCTTGTTGTGTCGTTGTTGCTGTGGGGTTGTTGTTCTTGTTGTGTGGTTGTTGCTGTGTGGTTGTTGTTCTTGTTGTGTGGTTGTTGCTGTGTGGTTGTTGCTGTGTGGTTGTTGCTGTGGGGTTGTTGTTCTTGCTGTGTGGTTGTTGCTGTGTGGTTGTTGTTCTTGTTGTGTGGTTGTTGCTGTGTGGTTGTTGTTCTTGTTGTGTGGTTGTTGCTGTGTGGTTGTTGTTCTTGTTGTGTGGTTGTTGCTGTGTGGTTGTTGCTGTGTGGTTGTTGTTGTGGGGTTGTTGTTCTTGCTGTGTGGTTGTTGCTGTGTGGTTGTTGTTGTGTGGTTGTTGTTCTTGCTGTGTGGTTGTTGTTCTTGCTGTGTGGTTGTTGTTGTTGCTGTGTGGGTTGTTGTTCTTGTTGTGTGGTTGTTGTTCTTGTTGTGGGGGGGTTGTTGTTGTTGTGGGGTTGTTGTTGTTGTTGTTGCTGTGTTGTTGTTGTTCTTGCTGAGTTGTTGTTGTTGTTGTTGATCTTGCTGTGGTTCTCGGAAGGTTGCTCCGAGAAGAACGGGAGCACATAAAGGAAGTATATTAATTACAAATAATATAGTTAGTCCTGTAAAGCTTTTATCTCGTTTTCTCTAAGTATTAAAGATGCAACTTAAGTCGTTTTCTGTGTACAGAGAGTTAGGAGTAACTGCAGTAATATTTGTCATGCTTAGAGTATATACTCCCTGACAAGCTATGCTGCAAAAATTATACAGCTTACAGCGATTGTGGATAAAATGTACAAAATATGAACTACTGTACTTAAGACCGTCTACATTTTATACTACTTGTATACTAGATTGCAGATAAAAATGGCAACGCCTTTAACTATAAACCTAACGTCCCTCTGACTAAATAAACAATCATTGGCTACAACTGTATTCACAATCGTAGGTCTAATTTAACCCATGTACTATATAAACACTAGAAATGGTTAGATTTACCCACTGCCTTCTTTCTCGGGCCCTCTACAATACTGACAATTCAAGAAGTGGATTTGCTTGAGTATACCGTAGTGCGTACGACATATTTCTAATATACTAAGCTCCTCCTAGCCAAAGAAGAGGCAGCGTCCAATATGTCGCCAATCCAGTTATTATCTACCCCTCCTATCCCTCCATATGTGTGGATGGCGGGAACAGACTGGACGCCCTTGTCAACACTCGTAAATATACAAGGGGGAAAATAATGCTCGACCAAATTACACCCGTGTGTGTAATCAATACAATACAATACAATACAATTTTATTTAGGTAAGGTACATACATACAATAAATATTTACAAGGATTGTTTAACTTATAGGTATAGCTAGTACATACAATGCCTAAAGCCACTATTACGCAAAGCGTTTCGGGCATTAAATTCAAATTAAATTAATCCATAATATAATGCCATGCCAGGCTACTCGTTTCACGTAAATCCTAATTATCGTGTGCGTCAGATTTTGAACATTGCCACATGCAGCATATCCACCACATTTGGCACTTTCCAATATATATAGATGTTCGCCACATCAAGATGTACATTTACGACCTCCAGATGTACACATACAATTTCTGCATGTACACTTGCCACATCTGGATGTACACTTGCCACATCTGGATGTACACATGCGACATCTGGATGTACACATACAACATCTGGATGTACACTTGCCACATCTGGATGTACATATGCGACATCTGGATGTACACATGCGACATCTGGATGTACGCATACAACATCTGGATGTACACATACAACATCTGGATGTACGCATACAACTTCTGGATGTACGTTTACTGCAAATGGTCAACACATCCGGTTAGAATTGCCTCATTTACCACCCCTAGCGTGACCATGGGGCTGACACCGCCCTCACAACCTCATTAAACGTGCACGACCTTAACATCATGTTGACCTGTAGAGTGCAAGGCACGCCCCCCATCACCTGGCACACCATGTGGCCCTACAATACAAGGTATACGACCCTCACCATCAATCTGGAAAAAGGTACCACCATCATTTGCACTCAAATTCCATTTGCGAAGGCCGCCACACCATGGCTGCCGACCCCGCACGCAGAGGGAGTATAGCGGCTCCCCCTCTGACTACCAACTGCCTGCCTGCTTGCATGGGTTGAATACGAACACGTCCATGGGATGACCACTAACCAGAGCCGCGCGTGTACTCCCTATTTGTGCTTGCGGGGGTTGAGCTTTGGCTCTTTGGTCCCGCCTCTCAACCGTCAATTAACAGGTGTACAGATTCCTGAGCCTACTGGGCTCTATCATATCTACACTTGAAACTGTGTATGGAGTCAGCCTCCACTACATCACTGCCTAATGCATTCCATCTGTTAACTACTCTGACACTAAAAAAAGTTCTTTCTAATATCTCTGTGGCTCATTTGGGCACTCAGTTTCCACCTGTGTCCCCTAGTGTGTGTGCCCCTTGTGTTAAATAGTTTGTCTTTATCTACCCTATCAATTCCCTTGAGAATCTTGAATGTGGTGATCATGTCCCCCCTAACTCTTCTGTTTTCCAGCGAAGTGAGGTTTAATTCCCGTAGTCTCTCCTCGTAGCTCATACCTCTCAGCTCGGGTACTAATCTGGTGGCAAACCTTTGAACCTTTTCCAGTTTAGTCTTATCCTTGACTAGATATGGACTCCATGCTGGGGCTGCATACTCCAGGGATTGGCCTGACATATGTGGTATACAAAGTTCTGAATGATTCCTTACACAAGTTTCTGAATGCCGTTCGTATGTTGGCCAGCCTGGCATATGCCGCTGATGTTATCCGCTTGATATGTGCTGCAGGAGACAGGTCTGGCGTGATATCAACCCCCAAGTCTTTTTCCTTCTCTGACTCCTGAAGAATTTCCTCTCCCAGATGATACCTTGTATCTGGCCTCCTGCTCCCTACACCTATCTTCATTACATTACATTTGGTTGGGTTAAACTCTAACAACCATTTGTTCGACCATTCCTTCAGCTTGTCTAGGTCTTCTTGAAGCTTCAAACAGTCCTCTTCTGTTTTAATCCTTCGTGTGTGTTTAATTCTTCGTTTAATCCTTAATCGTGTGTGTGTGTGTGTGTGTGTGTGTGTGTGTGTGTGTGTGTGTGTGTGTGTGTGTGTGTGTGTGTGTGTGTGTGTGTGTGTGTGTGTGTGTGCGCGCGCGCGCGCGCCTCAGCTCCATAATGGGAGAAGTGTCACGTGTTCTAAGCGCACAAAAACACATTTAGATATTTGCCTTTTAATTATGCTGAAGGAAAATATATATCCCAGAGACCAGTGCAGTTTGGGTCAAATAACCTCGGGATTATGTTGGTTGTTTACATCAATGACAGTCGCCAAATGGGTAGCAATAGGCCACTAAAGGGAAAACTTATATTGTTAAGTTTACAACGTTTTCTAAAGTGTTGGGGAATCCAGGGTAACATAGCGGCCATGTTGGATATCCAGAGTGACAGAGCGGCCATGTTGGATATCCAGAGTGACAGAGCGGCCATGTTGGATATCCAGAGTGACAGAGCGGCCATGTTGGGTATCCAGAGTGACAGAGCGGCCATGTTGGGTATCCAGAGTGACAGGGCAAAGTCCCTGGCCTACTAGCGGGCATCTCCTTGGCGGCGGTCCAGTTCATTTGTGGGTCAGTAGGTGTCTGTACCCACCGACTGCTGCTGGTGAGGCAGGGTAGTGGGAAAGTGGAGCCAGATAGCCAGGGAAAGTGGAGCCAGATAGCCAGGGAAAGTGCAGCCAGATAGCCAGGGAAAGTAGAGCCAGATAGCCAGGGAAAGTGGAGCCAGATAGCCAGGGGAAAGTGGAGCCAGATAGCCAGGGAAAGTGGAGCCAGATAGCCAGGGAAAGTGGAGCCAGATAGCCTGGGAAAGTGGAGCCAGATATCCTGGAAAAGTGGAGCCAGATAGCCAAGGAAAGTGCTGGAGCCACATGATAAAACCCCCACCCCAATGGTCCCGACACTTGCACCAGAGGTGGTACCCCTTCTAGATAATATATATATATATATATATATATATATATATATATATATATATATATATATATATATATATATATATATATTAATCCACCTTCAAGAAAGTAACACTTATCCCTGTGACGAAGGAATATTTACACCGAGAGATGTAGTCTACTTCTCTGTGTAGATACACTTGGGAGTGCAATTTAGTCCTGAACAGTACTCTGGACGCCAGTACACTATCTTGATGGCCAGTAGGCCACGGACGGAGGCGGAGGTCAGGCTGTAACTCTACTATCATGAGGTGGTCTATTCTCTGACAGGAAGATGGGCCTCACCTTGAAAGACTCCGCCCACAGAGGCAACAGACACAGGCCTACCAACCCCGCCACAGAGGCAGCAGACACGGGCCTACAACAGCGCCATAGAGGCAGCAGACACAGGCCTACCAACCACGCCATAGAGGCAGCAGACACGGGCCTACCAACCCCGCCATAGAGGCAGCAGACACGGTCCTACCAACCCCGTCACAGAGGCAGCAGACACAGGCCTACCAACCCCGCCATAGAGGCAGCAGATACAGGCCTACCAACCTCGCCACAGAGGCAGCAGACACAACCCTACCCCTCCCCCCCTTCCACAGAGGCAGCAGACACAACCCTACCCCTCCCCCCTTCCACAGAAGCAGCAGACATAGGTGTACCTGGGAGATGAGGAAAAGTGTATGTTTAACTCAATACCTCAGAATTTAAACAAAAAGTTTTGATATTTATCATAAACTTACATAAATAATATTTACTGAGAACAATTAAAATAGAAATGTTATTGAAATGAGCGAAGGAGAGAGGAGAGAGAGAGAGAGAGAGAGAGAGAGAGAGAGAGAGAGAGAGAGAGAGAGAGAGAGAGAGAGAGAGAGAGAGAGAGAGAGAGAGAGAGAGAGAGACAGAGAGACAGAGAGAGAGAGAGAGAAAGAAGAGAGAGAGAGAGAGAGAGAGAAAGAAGAGAGAGAGAGAAAGAAGAGAGAGAGAGAAAGAAGAGAGAGAGAGAAAGAAGAGAGAGCGAGAGAGAGAGAGAGAGAGAGAGAGAGAGAGAGAGAGAGAGAGAGAGAGAGAGAGAGAGAGAGAGAGAGAGAGAGAGCGCACCAAAAACATTTGCCCATCTCGGAAAAACAGTCAAAATAACTGTCTTGTGAAGCCAAGAGTACAATACCACAGTTACAAAGCCTCTCGCGAGCAGTAATGTAACAGACACCCGGCCAGAATACCCCGGCTAGAATACCCCGGACAGAATACCCCGGACAGAATACCCCGGCCAGAATACCCCGGACAGAATACCCCGGCCAGAATACCCCGGCCAGAATACCCCGGACAGAATACCCCGGCCAGAATACCCCGGACAGCATGCAAGAACACACTGCCGCTGCCAGGTACACACACACACACACAGACCAGTGTAAACATGCCGCCCTAGCCAACCTTTCCGGGTTCCTGAGCAAACATAAGGATGGTCTGTTGTTCAGGAAGTGTGGAGGCTTGTGGGATATGCTCACTGGTTACCCACACACACACACCATCTTCTGGAGGATTCAGGTGGCTATAGGGGCTGAGTGAGCCCTCTCCCACTTTCTTCTGGAGGATTCAGGTGGCTATAGGGGCTCAGTGAGCCCTCTCCCACTATCTTCTGGATGATTCAGGTGGCTATAGGGGCTCAGTGAGCCCTCTCCCACTATCTTCTGGATGATTCAGGTGGCTATAGGGGCTCAGTGAGCCCTCTCCCACTATCTTCTGGATGATTCAGGTGGCTATAGGGGCTCAGTGAGCCCTCTCCCACTATCTTCTGGATGATTCAGGAGGCTATAGGGGCTGAGTGAGCCCTCTCTGGATGATTCAGGAGGCTATAGGGGCTCACAGAACTCCCTCTCGCCGTGATGTGAGAACACAAGAGACAAAGGCGATGATTATGGATATTCAAGGCCAGGGGATGCTGTATGTATGCTGGGAGGGTGTGAACAGGGGGAAGGGGTGTGAACTAGTTCACCAGATCTCTGTGACGCCCATGTTGCTGTGCCAGGGGGAGAGAGAAGAGAGAGAGAGAGAGAGAGAGAGAGAGAGAGAGAGAGAGAGAGAGAGAGAGAGAGAGAGAGAGAGAGAGAGAGAGAGAGAGAGAGAGAGAGAGAGAATTGTTCGCCCAACAGGTTGATACACGGGAGATCAGGTCAACAGATCACATGAAGGCTCTGACACACAGTTGGCTACAGACTCGTCCTGTTCCTTATATCATTGTTACCTAATAATGTTAATGAATAAAGGCTATTCCTACTGAGGCATATAACAGGCTTATGAAATAAATGGGCCCTCTAGGAGCAAGTAGGATTACAACTTAGCTGAGGCAGGATTACAACTCTTGCTTGCAGTTTCACCCTGTTCCTCATATGATAGTTCCCTAGATGATAGTTTCAAAGTACATTACTGAAATAAAGGAGTTTCTAGGAGCAGGCTTCAATCGAGCTGAGTTAGGATAACAGCTCTTGCTTGCAGTTTCACTAAGCACGTCCCCCCCCCTCCACGTCAGGTGGGGGGGAGGGAGAGTGTTGGGGGAAAGTGGAGGAAGAGGGAGGAGAGAAAGAGGAAGTAAAGTAAGCCACTTGATCTTGAGCCACTTTTTTTAGATACTTGGCTCTTCAAGACGACGACAATATTAAGACAAGAGGCCGCAAGCAACTCGGTTTATCCGCGGGACACTCCGGGGGCGTTACAAGCAGCAGCAGCAGCAGCAGCAGCAGCAGCAGGAGCAGCAGCAGCAGCTGCAGCAGCAGCAGCATGTGTAGCATCAACAGCAGCAGCAGCCAGCAGGCATCACCACCAGCAGCAGCAACAGCAGCAGCAACAACACCACGGCCACCTCTAACCAAAGCACCAGGTCCTCGACCAGTCTCCAGCGACCTTGATTTGCCTGTAACTTTCTTCAAGTTTAGCGGGTCGACTCAGAGAAAAGTGGCTGGGGAGATGCGAGAACATCTCTCTGGCCTAGGGACAAGCCGGTCCCTAAGCCACCAAACCGGAGCCAACACCTTGGAGAAAGTCTTGCAATAAGACCGCTACAAGGGAAAGGATTCGATCCAGTGTTGACGGCGCCTCGTTAGCCACAGTCCTACAGCTTCTGGAATTTTAATCTCTGGAAATAACTTAATGTAATCTAAGATATGTACATTGGTATCACATAATGAGGAGAGTTCAAGTGTACACATTTCTTATGCCCGGGAGAAACTGAGTGTGCTAGCCTATATGTATTCCCCTATACATGTCTCCTTTGGGTCCTGCTTTTAAGACGGTGGTCATCTATTGCAACAGATGAAGACATTTTCATCATAACTCTTCTTATAATTATACATTTAACAACTCTAGCTGATTAAAATTTGCTCACTGCACGCTTAGTGAAGAAGTGCTTATTTTTTTACCAATCCTTTGGATCAGAGGAGTTTCAAGATTCCATCCGAAGCCCTCTCGCTCTAATATACATTTTCTTTCGACATTTTCGTTAATTTTTTTGTTTGGATCCTCTTGTCTAACGTCTCTAGAAATCTTATCTATTGCGATCACACTGTTCCTGCCGCTTCTGTTTTCCAGTGCGGTGTATAGTCTTGTCTCAGTCTTTCCTCATAGCTCATTCCCGTTAGTCCACGGGCCAGTCTTGCTGCAAACCTTTTGATTTTCTATGGCGTTGCTCCACAGTGTTGTAGGCGAGGACGCCACACTGGGACCACATGTGTTCGTATACTTTATGAAGGTCAAACGAGAGAATATGTGGCGCCTGTCCACTCTGTGTTAGACCACCGAGTGGGAAGCACCGATATACCAGGTCCACCGAGGGAGGGAAGCACCGATATACCAGCCCCCACCACGAGGGAGGGAAGCACCGATATACCAGCCCCCACCACGAGAGAGGGAAGCACCGATAGACCAGCCCCCACCACGAGGGAGAGAAGCACCGATATACCAGCCCCCACCACGAGGGAGAGAAGCACCGATAGACCAGCCCCCACCACGAGTGACGGAAGCACCGATAGACCAGCCCCCACCACGAGGGAGGGAAGCACCGATAAACCAGCCCCCACCACGAGAGAGGGAAGCACCGATAGACCAGCCCCCACCACGAGGGAGGGAAGCACCGATATACCAGCCCCCACCACGAGGGAGAGAAGCACCGATAGACCAGCCCCCACCACGAGTGACGGAAGCACCGATAGACCAGCCCCCACCACGAGGGAGGGAAGCACCGATATACCAGCCCCCACCACGAGGGAGGGAAGCACCGATATACCAGCCCCCACCACGAGGGAGGGAAGCACCGATATACCAGCCCCCACCACGAGAGAGGGAAGCACCGATAGACCAGCCCCCACCACGAGGGAGGGAAGCACCGATATACCAGCCCCCACCACGAGGGAGGGAAGCACCGATAGACCAGCCCCCACCACGAGTGACGGAAGCACCGATAGACCAGCCCCCACCACGAGTGACGGAAGCACCGATAGACCAGCCCCCACCACGAGGGAGGGAAGCACCGATATACCAGCCCCCACCACGAGAGAGGGAAGCACCGATAGACCAGCCCCCACCACGAGAGAGGGAAGCACCGATATACCAGCCCCCACCACGAGGGAGAGAAGCACCGATAGACCATTATTATTATTATTAACATCTTTATTGACAAAATTAATTACAATTTTGCCTAATCTGAGGATTTTGATAGTCTTATTAAATTGAGGTTAATGCTAGTATTCACTGTCACGCAGGACAGAGGGTCATACATAAGACAATAGGTCTAAACTGTAGGCTGAAGCACATATATATCATGGTTACAATCAATGTTTTAATGTGTGGATATGTGAAAACAACTTTCCCGATAGACCAGCCCCCACCACGAGTGACGGAAGCACCGATAGACCAGCCCCCACCACGAGTGACGGAAGCACCGATAGACCAGCCCCCACCACGAGGGAGGGAAACATTGCTACGAGGACGAGGAAGGTCATTGGACGCCATGCCTGGCCGCCGACAAACAGTCTGTTAGCAAAAAATAACTAAAAACAGAAGTGCGTCTTAAGCTTACCCTCAGCTGCCTCAGGAGGAGGTCCTTGACGTAGTTCTGCAAGGAGAAGTACAAATATATATATAAGTACACATTTGTTATAGTAACGTCTACTAGTCAAAGAATCACATTACATACAAAAAATTATCTTAATAGGCATCAGAGATTCGAACTCGCGTCTATATATACGAGACCGGTGTTTTACCGGCCAGCCAGGCCATAGATGCACAGTGGCAGGACAACAGTGTCATATTGTGAGGGCCCAAGTTCGATGCTGCTATGACCCAGGTGATTGTTGTGTAGCTAAGAATGCATCACGTTTCTACGACCACTGGTCGAAGAAATCAAGGCGTGTGTTGTTGAGGACTCCGCCTACTGGCCTTGTACTTGTAGAGTGACTGATGGTGGTAGGCCTGGTTAACCCCTGCGTCAAGGCTGGTGGTAGGCCTGGTCAACCCCTGCGTCAGGGCTGGTGGTAGGCCTGTTCAGCCCCTGCGTCAGGGCTGGTGGTAGGCCTGGTCAACACCAGGGCTGGTAGTATGATATCTGACTGATAACACAGACACACAGCACGCTCTATAGCCCTTCCACACTGGCACAAGAATTGTTATCAGAATACCATCCACAGAGGAAGCAGAAGACCCTTCAAACTGATGAGGTCCACAGGAAACACTACAGATATCAGAACGCCTCCCTGGCCTACCCTCTGACAGTCGTTACGGTACACCTGGTTGAATAATTAGCGGTGCTTCCCCACCCCCCCTCCTGGGGGCACTGAGGTAGGTCTTCCGGAAGTTCCTGATCCGGCCAGGTGCTAATGACCTCCTAATCTCTTTGTTCCCTCAATCATCCTTATCTCCGCGTCGTGCCTAATCCCACGCGGAGCAAGATAAGGTATTTCGTGCTTTACTTGAGTCGACTTAAGTTTGAAGTTAATCTACTTTAATACTTGTTTTCTTCTAAGTTCTCTGGTGGTACTCAAGTTCTAAGTTCTCTGATGGTACTCAAGTTCTAAGTTCTCTGGTGGTACTCAAGTTCTAAGTTCTCTGGTGGTACTCAAGTTCTAAGTTCTCTGGTGGTACTCAAGTTCTAAGTTCTCTGGTGGTACTCAAGTTCTAAGTTCTCTGATGGTACTCAAGTTCTAAGTTCTCTGATGGTACTCAAGTTCTAAGTTCTCTGGTGGTACTCAAGTTCTAAGTTCTCTGGTGGTACTCAAGTTCTAAGTTCTCTGATGGTACTCAAGTTCTAAGTTCTCTGGTGGTACTCAAGTTCTAAGTTCTCTGATGGTACTCAAGTTCTAAGTTCTCTGATGGTACTCAAGTTCTAAGTTCTCTGGTGGTACTCAAGTTCTAAGTTCTCTGATGGTACTCAAGTTCTAAGTTCTCTGATGGTACTCAAGTTCTAAGTTCTCTGGTGGTACTCAAGTTCTAAGTTCTCTGATGGTACTCAAGTTCTAAGTTCTCTGGTGGTACTCAAGTTCTAAGTTCTCTGATGGTACTCAAGTTCTAAGTTCTCTGATGGTACTCAAGTTCTAAGTTCTCTGATGGTACTCAAGTTCTAAGTTCTCTGGTGGTACTCAAGTTCTAAGTTCTCTGATGGTACTCAAGTTCTAAGTTCTCTGGTGGTACTCAAGTTCTAAGTTCTCTGGTGGTACTCAAGTTCTAAGTTCTCTGGTGGTACTCAAGTTCTAAGTTCTCTGGTGGTACTCAAGTTCTCTGTTTACTCTTTTTAGTATAGTTTCTTTTTCCTTTACCTTCAATATGTTCCATTTATTTACACATCCCATTTGGGCATTTGACAAAATTTATGAAAACTAATTTTCACGAAAATCCTGGGAAAATACTGGTTTGATACCAGGGTTGCTGAGTTATTTGACACACTACGGGATAATATAGTAGACAGGGGGGGGGGGGGGAGGCAGTTGATTGTTTCAAGCGTAGGTTAGACATAGTTGTGACGAGTTTGGGTTGATGTGAAGAGGAGCTGTTCTCACTTAGGCCAAGAGGCCTTCAGTTGTTCAGTTTATTCACGCCCTTATTGCTCTCACGCCTCTAGATTAGGCAAAATTGTAATTAATTTTGTCAATAAAGATGTTAAATAATAATAAAATTCATTTATAACAACTGAATTTCTAAACAAAATTTGTTAACTGTTAGAATGTTAGGCTATTTAATATATGTATTGTCTATTGCTTTGGGCTGATGTACTTCTAAGTCTATTGCTTTGGGTTGATGTACTTCTAAGTCTATTGCTTTGGGCTGATGTACTTCTAAGTCTATTGCTTTGGGTTGATGTACTTCTAAGTCTATTGCTTTGGGCTGATGTACTTCTAAGAACACACACACACATAAAAATGCTTTTATGCACTTGGCCCACTTGTCAGATTATAAAAGTCCTTCAAACAGCACATGTCGCTTTTACTCGACAATCATGCAAATAACTCCCAAAGTTTTCCCACATGTTACATCGGTTTAATATAATATTATTATATATTTATAGGAAGGGAGTACCACCTCTGGCTGGAAGAAGGGGGGACCCATAGCCTCGGAGGAAACCACGCATAACGCATTATAGGGAATGTAGGTCCCCTCCAATACAGTTTCTGTGTGCTTTTCTCCTACCACCCCCTTCCATTTGTATTTTTTGTACTTTATTATGTATTATATATATATATATATATATATATATATATATATATATATATATATATATATATATATATATATATATATATATATATGTCGTCCCTAGTAGCCAGAACGCACTTCTCAGCCTACTATGCAAGGCCCGATTTGCCTAATAAGCCAAGTTTTCATGAATTAGTTGTTTTTCGACTACCTAACCTAACCTAACTTTTTCGGCTACCTAACCTAACCTAACCTAACCTAACCTATAAAGATAGGTTAGGTTAGGTAGGGTTGGTTAGGTTCGGTCATATATCTACGTTAATTTTAACTCCAATTAAAAAAAATTGACCTCATACATAATGAAATGGGTAGCTTTATCATTTCATAAGAAAAAAATTAGAGAAAATATATTAATTCAGGAAAACTTGGCTTATTAGGCAAATCGGGAGTTGCATAGTAGGCCG
>NC_091231.1:14352607-14375107 GCF_040958095.1 Procambarus clarkii | reverse complement strand
GTAAGGTAGAGGTGATGTCATGGGCTTGTCCGGCAAGGTACCTCGTTGGTACCTGGGTATTAGACACCTGACTCGTTGAAAAGCCAGGTTTTGGAGGAGCCAGGCTCCTCACCGGACCACACACATTAACTGTACACATCCCCCTCTAATCTTTCGTACCCCCCTTACCTCTTAAATACTGTATCCCCCCCCCCTCCCTTAATCTCCATACGTGCCACTCTTCCCCTTTTCTCCCCTACACCCCTCAGAAATTCTCTCTTACACCTCACTTTCTTCTCCTCCTTATCTCTCCCTCATACCGTACGTATTCTTCTCTTCTCCCTGTATTTAGTCTCGCTTCAGCTTCTCTGTTATTATTGTCGTCATTGATTTCATCCGTCTGTTTCATGTAAGTTTCAATGTTTATTTTGGTTCATGCTAAATGGTGTTTCCTCCGGCTGCTGGAGCCTCGGTGTGGGGGAGGTGGAGGTGGCCTAGACACTGAGGCTTATTATTATTATTATTAACATATTGACAAAATTAATTACAATTTTGCCTAATCTGAGGATTTTGATAGTCTTATTAAAGTGAGGATAATGCTGGTATTCACTGTCACGCAGGACACAGGGTCATACCTAAGACAATAGGTCTAAACTGTTGGCTGGGGACACCAGCTACACACACGCTCAGAGACATGCGCTCACAGCAGCACGCACACACTCAGATGCACTCACGAGCGAGCACACACACACACGCACACATATATGACATGTTATGTAAGAGGGGGGAGGGGGAATGGGGGGGGGACATGATCACTACATACAAGATTCTCAAAGGAGTTGATAGTGGTAGATAAAGACAGGCTATTTAACACAAGGGGCACACGCACTAGGGGACACAGGTGGAAATTGAGTGCCCAAATGAGCCACAGAGATATTAAAAAGAACTTTTTTAGTGTCAGAGTGGTTGACAAATGGAATGCATTAGGAAGTGATGTACTCACCTAATTGTGCTTGCGGGGTTTGAGCTCTGGCTCTTTGGTCCCGCATCTCAACTGTCAACTGATGTGGTGGAGGCTAACTCCATACACAGTTTCAATTACAGATATGATAGAGCCCAGTAGGCTCAGGAATCTATACACCAGTTGATTGACAGTTGAGAGGCGGGACCAAAGAACCAGAGCTCAACCCCCGCAAGCCCAACTAGGCGAGTACACACCAGTGTATTCATTCATCAACATTATTATTTCCTGTCAGCCAGTTCGCTCACCTGTAGTCATCATCCAGCTCAATTATAGCCGTGATGTGGGCGGCCGCATCACCGAGGACCAGAGATTACCATCCCATACTGTTGCAAGGAGCAAGTAACCTCCGCCTCGCGCTACAGCCAATAGTATGTTTCAGCGCCTCAGTGTGGCGATCCAGAGAGGAAACGCCGTCGGCATCCTCAATTCCTGCAAGGAATCTAAGAAGCAGCGGTGGATTCAAACCCTTTGAAGGTAGACTACGAGGTCGTAGACTGTGCTCAAGCTCGACGGACTGGCGGTGGTGTGTGAGAGGAAGATTGAGTGGGCCGTAACCGGTGGACGGAGAGGACCGGCCCAGGGAGACGCCTCACACACACACACACACACACACACACACACACACGCACACAAACACACACACACACACGCACACGCACACACACACACACACAGTCACGGGACACCTAAACAACGCTTCGGTAATCACCTCTCCGCTGAACGGGACCTCAACCATGTACTCACCTAGTTGTGCTTGCGGGGGGTTGAGCTCTGGCTCTTTGGTCCCGCCTCTCAACTGTCAATCAACTGGTGTACAGGTTCCTGAACCTATTGGGCTCTATCATATCTACATTGGAACTGTGTTGATGGAGTCAGCCTCCACCACATCACTGCCTAATGCATTCCATTTGTCATTTACTCTGACACTAAAATTGTTTGTTTCTAATGTATGTGTGTGTGTGTGTGTGTGTGTGTGTGTGTGTGTGTGTGTGTGTGTGTGTGTGTGTGTGTGTGGTCCACCACCACCACCAGGCGTCAACCATCAACCACAAGTTAAAAAAAAGAGCTGAATCAAATGATCCAGAAATAATTTCTGTTTGAAAAGCTTGAGAGTGAAAGGCTTCGTTGCCAGACTTAACAACACAATGTATAGCGAAGCTCAACCAAGCAGTTGGACGCCCGTGATAAGAGCTCCCCCCACGCCTCCCACGCAAGCCACGCCTCCCACGCAAGCCACGCCGCCCACGCAAGCCACGCCGCCCACGCAAACCACTCAACACAACTATGACTGGTGAATAACACAGCACAAGGTATAAGTGGAGAGAGATAACGTGGCTCAGTGAGGCGGAGGATAGCAACATTCTCTTACGTGGCCGCAAGCCGTCGTCTACTGCTTGATCACTAGTGCATTACCTGCTGTCTGTAGGGAGAGCTTATACATGGTCACTATAG
Organism: Procambarus clarkii; assembly: GCF_040958095.1. NCBI lineage: Eukaryota > Metazoa > Arthropoda > Malacostraca > Decapoda > Cambaridae > Procambarus > Procambarus clarkii. The sequence goes on along the minus strand of NC_091231.1, from coordinate 14,372,652 downwards.
CTGTGTTGTGGTGTGTGTGTGTGTGTGTGTGTGTGTGTGTGTGTGTGTGTGTGTGTGTGTGTGTGTGTGTGTGTGTGTGTGTGTGTGTGTGTGTACTCACCTAGTTGTACTCACCAAGTTGTGCTTGCGGGGGTTGAGCTTTGACTTTTTGGTTCCGCCTCTCAACTGTCAATCAACTGGTGTACAGGTTCCTGAGCCTACTGGGCTCTATCATATCTACATTAGAAACTGTGTATGGAGTCAGCCTCCACCACATCACTGCCTAGTGCATTACATTTGTTAACTACTCTGACACTGAAAAAATTCTTTCTGATGTCTCTGTGGCTCATTTGGTTTCCACCTGTGTCCTCTTGTTCGTGTTCCTCCCTTAATAAAGAGTTTGTCTTTGTCCACCCTGTCAATTCCTCTGAGAATTTTGTAGGTGGTTATCATGTCTCCCCTTACTCTTCTGTTTTCCAGGGATGTGAGGATCAGCTACCTTAGCCTTTCCTCATAGCTCATACCTCTCAGTTCCGATGTAATAACCCGCCTTGTATATATCTCGACCGCGCACCCCGCTACTACCACTGAGCTAACCGTGCAATCTCCGCTCTTTCTATGGTAATAACAGATGCTATCGATCATGTAAGATGTTAACACTCGGGCCGTCATACGAAGACGTAAACCAGTAAACAGAAGAGAGAGAGAGAGAGAGAGAGAGAGAGAGAGAGAGAGAGAGAGAGAGAGAGAGAGAGAGAGAGAGAGAGAGAGAGAGAGAGAGGAAGAGAGAGAGAGAGAGGAAGAGTGAGAACGAGAGCAAGGGAGGGAGAACGAGAGCGAGTGAGTGCGAGAGAGAGACACTAGTGAGGGAGAGTGAGACAGAAAGATAGAGATAATCGTAGTCACAGCCTACCGTATGAGTTACCGAGTGACGCTGCCACCACCCTGAGTTACCGGACAGGGGACCGGAGTGAGAGTCGTAGGTCTTGCAGATGGAATAACCTACCAGGACAGGTGTAGGGGACAATTGAACGGTACAAGGATCCTGGCCTGACACTCGAATAATCCTGACCACTTGGTAACTATAGTGTACACAAGAATAAGGCGGGACACACCCAATACTAACACCTCAACACGGAAGACGAACGGGGGGAGGAGTACTGGATAATTAAGGACACTAGGTCATTAGGGCAAAGGGGGACGGTAGGCCCAATATCACTAGGCAAGGAACCATTAATACACCGTTAATAACACTTAACAATGACTTTACTTGAAATAATTAAATAAGACACTCCCTAACTATATTCCCTACTAGAGGCCATGAGTACTGAATGAGGTGCTTTAGTACAAGAGAGCCGTACTTACTCGTATGTTGTTCCACAGTTTTCCTGGAGATGATGTTCCTTCCCCGGGTCCACACACACCGTCCTACTGGGCTGCGCCCACTCTACTCACCCTCTAGCATGATCTCCTGCTCCTCAGCTGAACATGAGGGTTTTGCATTTGATGTTTAGGGGTTAATCCCTGAAGATTATCATGACGGCATCAACTCTGACCTCTTTGTGATTCGATGACCGTTGACCTGACTCTATGGCTAACTTGTACAGAGGTGTAACTTTTACATTTGTCTGCTGCCGCCTGTGGTTTGTTCATCCTCCACGTGGCTTGTTCATGCTGTTATGATGTTCATGTTGTACTATGTACTGCTCTCTTGTTACACCGAGACTAGTCTGGTGGCATACCTCTGAATCTTCTTTAACTTTGTCTTGTGTTTAACTAGGTATGGGCTCCAGGCTGGAACTGCATACTCCAGGATTGGTCTGAGATAAGTGGTACACAAGGCCCTGAACGATTCCTTACACAAGTTTCTAAAGGCAGTTCTAATGTTGTCCAATCTAGCATATGTCGTTGTTGATATGTTTTTGATGTGAGCCTCTGGGGACAGGTTCTGTGTGATATCAACTCTCAGATCTTTCTCTCCATTTGACTCTTGCAGGATTTCACCTCCCAGATGGTATCTTGTGTTCAGCCTCCTGCTCCCCTCGCCTAATTTCATTACCATACACTTTCCTGAGTTGAACTTTAATAGCCATTTTTAGACCATTCCTCCAGTTTGTCCAGGTCATCCTGTAGTCTCTGTCTATCTTCACCCGTCTTGATTCTTCTCATAATTTTTACATCATCAGCAAACATTGAGAGGAACGCGTCTATACCCTCTGGAAGGTCGTTTACATATATATTAGAAACAGGATGGGTCCAAGTACAGAGCCCTGTGGGACTTCGCTGGTGACATCTCGCCACTCTGATGTCTCCCCCCTCACAGTTACTCGCTGTTTCCTGTTGCTTAAATACTCCCTTATCCACAGGAGCACCTTACCTTTTACTCCTGCCTGTTGCTCCAACTTTTGTAACAGCCTTTTGTGAGGTACTGTGTCAAAGGCTTTCTGGTGAAAATGCTCGTGATGTCAGAGAAATCAGACACTTGCTTAACAATAATTTTTTTTCTTAATCCGTGGGCGAGGAAGTAGGTGGCTTACCCTTTCTTAAAGAGTACACAGATTACAAATTACATAAGGTAGCTGTGACCCCCCATGCCCACTTAGGTGACCCCAAGCCCACTTAGATGTGACCCCATGCCCACTTAGATGTGACCCCATGCCCACTTAGATGTGACCCCATGCCCACTTCAGTGTGACCCCATACCCACTTAGATGTGACCCCATGCCCACTTAGGTGTGACCCCATGCCCACTTAGGTGTGACCTCATGCCCACTTAAGTGTGGCCCCCCCCCCTCACACCACCTCTTTCCCGTGTGACAGGACCATGAAGGTCATCGCCTCACACCTTTTAACAACCATTCAACTTTTTAAAGGTCACGTGTAACACCAAATTAGAAATTTCATGTAATATGGGATATTTTATGGAGAAACAAATTTCTAGGTTGTAATTTTGGTGTTGTGAAAACTTAGAAAACAGTTCTTGAGTTACGATACGTTTATTAACAATACTCTATAGTACCGGTCTGATGTATACATATATGTTGGCTTTTGCGATAAATGTGTATATAACTGAGAGAATGGTAATGGCTTGTGGAGGCACGGTAATGGCTTATTGTTATACAATGAAGGTCAACCTGACCTTATTCGTGTTATTTGCACTGAGGCGGTTTTGTGTAAAATGCTGGCCATTGAAACTTCGCTATACCCAGCAAACTCCACATCTGTTCTACACTGGTGTGTGTGTGTGTGTGTGTGTGTGGGCTTGCACACATCTGTGAAGCCCCCACACCTGTGTAACCCACACCTGAGGCCATATTGTGCAGAGTGGACATCTGCAGAGCTTAATTATAACATTTTAAATTCTGAGAGAGGGAGGGGTTGAGGTGGGGGGGGGGGGGTATGAAGTCAGTTCTCGCTGGATTAGGTTCAATTAGGTCAGGATTCGCAACAAATTAGCACCCTGGGCAATTATGCCAAGACTCAGCCAAGACACGTACGTGGATAGACTTCTCACAGAAGTCCGATGAAGTCGCCCGAAAAAATAATAAGTAAGAATGTAAAATTGCTTACAAAGTGCTAATTGAAGCACGTAAGAATTGAGACCAAGCTCCTCCGGGACATTAGATTTTTAGATTTAGAATCTTTATTCGAATGTGATTTACACGAATCATTATGGCAGAGGTGAACAGGTGTAAAGCTGAACAAAAGTTAAATCTTACTTATATTAGCAGAACACAGAACATAAAATTAGAACAGTATAATTATACAGATAAATAATTAATATACGAACTCTTTAAATCTTTTTTTTTTTGAGCAGGGACTTAAGAAAAAGGTCAAATTGAGGTCTAATCCAAAAGACGGATTTGTTAATTTAAACGTAAATGTGCCTTCAAAAACGTCTTTTTCACGAATATAAATTGAAATTATATATATATATATATATATATATATATATATATATATATATATATATATATATATATATATATATATATATATATATATATATATGCAATTGACGATCACAAAACACTGATCATTTTATGCGGAAAATCCACAGAGAAATATGAAATGAGGTGAACGTTTCGGCTTGTTAAAGCCTTTGTCAACACCAGACTCAAATATATATTTGAAGACACCCAGATCCTGGCAACAATCAGACGACAGCTGTACAATAGACTACTAACTACAATCTTATACAATAGCATCACCATATACGGCAGGAATGAAGCAAGAGCCCCAGCCACACAACAATCACTAATACAATTATCGCTACTAGTGTCTAATTGGGTAAGCAGGGTTGAGGGGGGTGGAGGGGGCAAGGGGGGGGGGAAGGGGGGTGGAGGGGGGGAGGAAGGGGGGGTGGAGGGGGGAAAGGGGGGGGGGTGGAGGGGGAAGTGGGGGGTGGCCTAATTACCACCACCCCCACTTTAAACTTAACAAGCAGTGGGTGTTGTAGGGAATATCTGTACTACACTCTGAGTGCTTATGGCTTTATGGCTTGTTAATAGTGTCCCATTTTGGAGTCATTTTTTTTTGGGGGAGGGGGAGGGGGGGGAAATGTCTAAATGTTGGTTCAAAGTTGATCATTGATCATGTTGCAGATTTGAAATTCCATAATATATGAACTATTACTTGGGGTTCAAGGTGCTTGCAGGCGATGAGTCACAATAACGTGGCTAAAGTATGTTGACCAGACCACACACTAGAAGGTGAAGGGACGACGACGTTTCGGTCCGTCCTGGACCATTCTCAAGTCGAAACGTCATCGTTCCTTCACCTTTTAGTGTGTGCTCTGGTCTTCAAGGTGCTTATTTAAGATCCGGTAAGTTTTATCTTCAGCTTAAAAGATAGCAACTTAGAGGATAGCAAGTCAAGTATTCAAGGGGGACACGAACGAGAACCTCAGGGAAGGGGAGACGACTGCTTTCACCGTCGTTAATTCCTAATGTGACGCTGTAATTCCCCAACGGTACAAAATACGACGTACTAGGAACCAAAGCGGTTCACAAACGACCCCATTTCCTATGCGTAAGTTTGGTTAAGTTAGGGTTCGCTCGTCCCAGTACCCCGTTTTCTATCCGATATTGCACGAAACGCGCAATGTTGCCTGCTTACTTCATAGGTCACTTTTTGTTCGTTAACGTAACAAATGTAACCTACTATTGTTAAAGTACAGCTTCACAAATATCGACGCTTTCTATGCATAGGTTAGGTGGACTGCTTGGGTTTGTACGCTTCTGGTTCTGGTTAACAGGTTGGATTTCTTACGTAGTCGCAAGAAAACGGGCTGGGTCCAACCGTTCTCGACTCAAGTCCATTCCATCCAGTGGTCGACCTCACAGACGCATTCATACATTTTTACATGCTCTTCATTCAAAACGAAAATTTTCTCAAATATAAATTAATATTATAATATATTAGCATATTGTGAACAGATAGACATAAGTTAGGTTAGGTGTTTAGGTTCTGTTGGCGATTATTTCTATTTATAGTACGTGGGTGAAGCATTTATAACGTTGTGGATCGAACAAAATTCGTCAGTGAAGCACTTGTTCCGGAAGTGTTCGAACGTCATCAGTTGTGAGTCGTGTGTAAACCGTTTTTTCATCCATAAACAGCTGGGGGGGTTGGCGGGTGGATGGAATCACTTTTGGGTCTTTGTTTGGAGGACTGGCTGCTGGGCCACGGTCTCTGGAGGCTATACTTCAAAGCTTTGAAGATAAATTGGTAACCGGATACCCCAGGAGGTATACCCCTATCGGTGTATACACGCTGAGAGGTATACCCAGCTCCTCGGTGTATACACACTGAGAGGTATACCCAGCTCCTCGGTGTATACACGCTGAGAAGTATACCCAGCTCCTCGGTGTATACACGCTGAGAGGTATACCCAGCTCCTCGGTGTATACACGCTGAGAAGTATACCCAGCTCCTCGGTGTATACACACTGAGAGGTATACCCAGCTCCTCGGTATATACACGCTGAGAGGTATACCCAGCTCCTCGGTGTACACACGCTGAGGGGTATACCCAGCTCCTTGGTGTATACACAGAGGTATACCCAGCTCCTCGGTGTATACACGCTGAGAGGTATACCCAGCTCCTCTGTGTATACACGCTGAGAGGTATACCCAGCTCCTCGGTGTATACACGCTGAGGGGTATACCCAGCTCCTTGGTGTATACACACACAGAGGTATACCCAGCTCCTCGGTGTATACACGCTGAGAGGTATACCCAGCTCCTCGGTGTATACACGCTGAGAGGTATACCCAGCTCCTCGGTGTATACACGCTGAGAGGTATACCCAGCTCCTCGGTGTATACACGCTGAGAGGTATACCCAGCTCCTCGGTATATACAGTTTACTTTAGTCCTGGACAATGTTCGCGGCTAAAGTGCACTTGTTGGTTGGTCAGTAAGTTGTGGTGGCGGCCTTAACGACCCTCCAGAGGTCGTGTGTACGTGGACCATCCACACCTGTGTGTGTGAGAGAGTGGGAGTGCCAACGTGGGAGTGCCAATGTGGGAGTGCCAATGTGGGAGTGCCAACGTGGGAGTGCCAATGTGGGAGTGCCAACGTGGGAGTGCCAAGGTGGGAGTATGCCAACGTGGGAGTGCCAAGGTGGGAGTATGCCAACGTGGGAGTATGCCAACGTGGGAGTATGCCAACGTGGGAGTATGCCAACGTGGGAGTATGCCAACGTGGGAGTGCCAACGTGGGAGTATGCCAACGTGAGAGTGCCAACGTGGGAGTGCCAACGTGGGAGTGCCTACGTGGGAGTGCCAAGGTGGGAGTGCCAACGTGAGTGCCAACGTGGGAGTGCCAAGGTAAGAGTATGCCAACGTGGGAGTGCCAAGGTAAGAGTATGCCAACGTGGGAGTATGCCAACGTGGGAGTGCCAACGTGAGAGTGCCAACGTGGGAGTGCCAACGTGAGAGTGCCAACGTGGGAGTGCCAACGTGGGAGAGTGCCAACGTGGGAGTGCCAACGTGGGAGAGTGCCAACGTGGGAGTGCCAACGTGGGAGAGTGCCAACGTGGGAGTGCCAACGTGGGAGTATGCCAACGTGGGAGAGTGCCAACGTGGGTGACTGAGTGCCCACTATGAGTCTTCCCGCTCTCATTCCCTCTCAGATATTCAGGTCAAACTCCCCGTGTGTCATCTCTTGTGTTTGTTAAGTTTTGAGGGAGATGGAAAGGTTTCGCCACTCCCGGAGTTGACGTGGAGGATGGCAGGGGTCAGCGCCCCCATATACACGAACCTTGTATAGAACTGTTTAGTTTAAGAGGGGGACGACAAGCAGGTGCCCCAGCAGGGAGTGGCCCGACAAGCCAGGTGGCCCCAGCAGGGAGTGGCCCTGACAAGCAGGTGCCCCCAGCAGGGAGTGGCCCGACAACCAGGTGGCCCCAGCAGGGAGTGGCCCCGACAAGCAGGTGCCCCAGCAGGGGGTGGACCGACAAGCAGGTGCCCCCAGCAGGGAGTGGCCCCGACAAGCAGGTGGCCCAGCAGGGGGTGGACCGACAAGCAGGTGCCCCAGCAGGGAGTGTACCCGCACAGAACTGCACTAGTACTGCGGATGGGTCTGGATCAGAGTACTCTCACCCGGTTCAATATTAAGGCCACTGCAGAGGTTCAAGCTTGCGACATCCGCCTTACGTGTTCCCGATAGTCAAGATCCTCCTGGAGTGCGCCCCTTTATAGTCCTGCGAAACCCTTAGGTCCTCCATACAGCCGCCCCTTATCAACCGGTACCAACGCGCATCCTGGGGTAACCCATGCGTTTAACGGCCGTGGGAACAGCCTTCACTAATGACCACCTTACTGTAACGGGATGCGACAGGGTGACGAGGGATAGGGTGACGCGTTCGTAATGTTTAATGGGGGGGGGGGGGGGTAAGGCGGGATGGTTAGCGGTTACGTATGGTTGGTTAGGGAAACATGATAGTCAGGTAAGCCTATTATTCATCCGAGATTTGACGCAGTTAGTGTCAGATCACGTTACAGGTTTCAAGTCGAACACTCGATCCGAAACACTTAATGAACGGTTCTCTGCGCCTGAATGTAGTTGTCACACCGTCGTAGTTTCGAACGTAGGGTCATGACAGAGGAGCTGTAGGCAACCCACTCTCTTGAAGTGATAGTACTAGTAGCAACCATCCCTTCACCTCTACTTCACCTCTGAAGGGATCCTCCTTCAGAGGTGAAGTAGTCGAACGGAATCTTACACTTTCCTAAGATACGAAGCCTTTCCTCTCTTGAGAAACAAGAACACAGGGAGCCAGTAGTGGATCGGACAAATAGATCTTCTGGGTTAAGCTTTCCACTTTCTTGCTCGTCTGGCAATTACCATAAATACCGCGTGTGTAAGGGGCCATGATTCCTCGCCCCAGAGAGAGAGAGAGAGAGAGAGAGAGAGAGAGAGAGAGAGAGAGAGAGAGAGAGAGAGAGAGAGAGAGAGAGAGAGAGAGAGAGAGAGAAAGAGAGAGAGAAAGAGAGAGAGAAAGAGAGAGAGAGAGAGAGAGAGAGAGAGAGAGAGAGAGAGAGAGAGAGAGAGAGAGAGAGAGAGAGAGAGAGAGAGAGAGAGAGAGAAAGAGAGAGAGAGAGAGAAAGAGAGAAAGAGATAAAGAGATAAAGAGAGAGAGAGAGATAAAGAGAGAGAGAGAGAGAGAGAGAGAGAGAGAGAGAGAGAGAGAGAGAGGAGAGAGAGAGAGAGAGAGAGAGAGAGAGAGAGAGAGAGAGAGAGAGAGAGAGAGAGAAAGAGAGAGAAAGAGAGAGAGAGAGAGAAAGAGAGAAAGAGATAAAGAGATAAAGAGAGAGAGAGAGATAAAGAGAGAGAGAGAGAGAGAGAGAGAGAGAGAGAGAGAGAGAGAGAGAGAGAGAGAGAGAGAGAGAGAGAGAGAGAGAGAGAGAGAGAGAGAGAGAGAATATAATAACAACAATGAAAGGGTCAACACATCTCTGCTCACGGGAGCTCCATAAGAGGCCACTCATTCCGGAATACATAATTAGGTCACCCAACTCATCCCCACCATTACAACAACACTCATACCCTGCCGATGAGTTCTCGCGGCTCCCTCAACACAATACGATGAATTTCAAATCGCTGTTTAGTGTATAAACAACCACAGGATTGGTATTTGAACCCAAACAAATGTTTCGACTCGTCCGTTTCGCATTAATCTGGCTTCAATCACAACTAACTAATAGCCCAAGAAACTCATCCAACTCGTCCTAAAGGTAACCTCATCGAAGCTGCGGTAGACCCCAAAGACCCCATTCTAAAGACAAGATTATTATTATATATTTGAATTTTGTGCGTAGTTTGACCTTGGTTAGGTTAGGTGTTTAGATTCTATTCGATTATTAGAATTAGATTCTATTGGCAACTATCTGACTTTTGTTGTATGTGGGGAAAGTATTTGCAGAGGTGCAGTTTGGAGAGAGTGAACGACGCACCGTTCGATAAAAAGTTCGAAAACTATCAGTTGTGAGTTGTGATGACGATGTGATGTTCGAAAAGTTCATCTGGAGTTCCTCTCACCCAGCAAGAGGCAGACAGGCAGTTCAATTGGTACGGATGTTTAGTGAGGAGAAATACTGCAATATAATCTATCTTTTCAACTGAATTTCTTACCTAAGCAAAGACAGTGCCACCACGAGTGTCAAGTCCCCAGACAGTGCCACCACGAGTGTCAAGTCCCCAGACAGTGCCACCACGAGTGTCACGTCCATCATACACCCGGAAGGAGAGAATACCCATTAATACCACTTGTATATGAACAAATCCACAAGGGCCGTGACGAGGGTTCGAACCTACGTCCGAGAGCATCCCAGACGCTGCCTTAATCGACTGAGCTACGATATGGTAAAAGAATTGCAACCAGAAGTTCTACTGACCTTACTTGGACCCTGTCGCCTCTCCGAGACACAAACCAGGATATTACGCAATTAATTTGTTCATTTGATGCATCACGCTATTGTGATTCCTGAGTGTAACCACTTGTATATCCTTACTGTGTACCCAGAGCCACCAGCACGATAAAGGAATATCAGGATTTTGCTTTGTTTCATTAAACAGAACAACTTGTACTGTTCTTTGAAGATAATTAGGTTTCCCAGACCTTAAGATTGTATATATATCAAAATAATCTAGAAAACTAATTGATATCGCAGACTACTCGCTCAGAAGCGTTTCACGACTTAAATTGCCTCATCATGTGGCCAATACAATTTAAACTAAATCCTGACTCGACAATTTTTTAGTTAATACAATTTTCCCTCGGTGTTAAAATACGAAATTACTTACGACGATTCTCAGCAAGATATTTCACAAAGAGTTCCGGATCTGCACACTGCTCGTCCAAGCTCGGGTCCTCTGGAAGACCGCATGGAGAAGCGCTCTGGATCTAAACACTGCTCGTCCAAGCTCGGGTCCTCTGGAAGACCGCTTGGAGAAGCGCTCTGGATCTAAACACTGCTCGTCCAAGCTCGGGTCCTCTGGAAGACCGCTTGGAGAAGCGCTCTGGATCTAAACACTGCTCGTCCAAGCTCGGGTCCTCTGGAAGACCGCTTGGAGAAGCGCTCTGGATCTAAACACTGCTCGTCCAAGCTCGGGTCCTCTGGAAGACCGCTTGGAGAAGCGCTCTGGATCTAAACACTGCTCGTCCAAGCTCGGGTCCTCTGGAAGACCGCATGGAGAAGCGTTCTGGATCTAAACACTGCTCGTCCAAGCAGTGGGTCCTCTGGCACACCGCTTGGAGAAGCGCTCTGGATCTAAACACTGCTCGTCCAAGGGTCCGTCCACGGCCTGAACAAGGCACATGGAGAAGAGAAGACGTAGGGGGGTTCCTCAGGGCAGTACGTTGCACCCCCTTCAAGCCAGTAACCCAGGTAGTGTGGAGCCAGGTGACGTGGTCCGCCGCGGCTGCTGGCCCTCATTCTCACGCTCAGAACTGTCAGTCCAACAGTAAGTACACAGTGTTCACCTTTACCAGTGCTCGAAACTGCGTTTTTAACACTGAAATTTAACCTAAATTAACTCATATTTCACTGAAGACAAATAAATATTTAACACACGTTAACTCTGTATACTGAATGTTGTACTTAAGGCTGAAAGTGGACACTCGAAGCTTCACAAAATCTTAAAGTGGACACACTATATCTTACATAACTCCAGTTTAAAGTGTTTTTTCCGAGATCATATATTATATATATATATTTTATATATATATATATATATATATATATATATATATATATATATATATATATATATATATATATATATATATATATATATATATTTGTTGAATATGACCGAAAGGGTAAGATTAATGATTCTAACACGAATTTTCACAATATTTCTTATGCTTTTCTTCATTGTCGAGGGAAGTTGAAAAATTAATTCTCCAAAGTTCACTCAAGAACATATGTGCTAGCACCACGGGCCAGACACAAAGTCTTTCCTCTTTCACATCAGCAATATTCTTCAAGAAAATATTGTCTTTCAAGAGCACTTGTATCAAGTCCGGCAGGAACACTGCTGGCCAACTGGCTGGCTCCCTATTGGTAGGGAGCCGGTCGGCCGAGCGGACAGCACATTGGACTTGTGATCCTGTGGTCCCGGGTTCGATTCCGGGCGCCGGCGAGAAATAATGGGCAGAGTTTCTTTCACCCTATGCCCCTGTTACCTAGCAGTAAAATAGGTACCTAGGTGTTAGTCAGCTGTCACGGGCTGCTTCCTGGGGGTGGAGGGCCTGGTCGAGGACCGGGCCGCGGGGACACTAAAAAGCCCCGAAATCATCTCAAGATAACCTCAAGATAACCTCAACAAGGTTGACTTAACAGGAGTCATACAGGAAATTATCAGACATGCATCCCAAGGTGTCTTATTGGCTGTAGAGAACAGTTAGGTGTCCCAAGGTGTCTAACGCCAATGGTACCTATTTACTGCTAGGTGAACAGGAGCATCAGGGTGACAGAAACTCTGCCCATTTGTTTCCGCCTCCGTCGGGGATCGAACCCGGAACCTTTGAACTACGAATCCCGAACGTTGTCCACTCAGCCGTCAGGGCCCCCTTAATATGTGTGTGCGCGCGCGTGCGTAAGAGAAATATATTGTAGTAGACATAATAGAGAAAATTTTTATGGTTAGAAAGGCGGGGTCCAAGAGCTAATAGCTCGACTCTGCAGGCCCAAATTGTAAATACACACACACACACACACACACACACACACACACACACACACACACACACACACACACACACACACACACACACACACACCTGGTAGCCTGTGGGGGGCCTGGTAACCTGGTGGATAGCGCGCAGGACTCGTAATTCTGTGCCGCGGGTTCGATTCCCCCACCAGGCAGAAACAAATGGGCAAAGTTTCTTTCACCCTGAATGCCCTGTTACCTAGCGGTAAATAGGTACCTGGGAGTTAGTCAGCTGTCACGGGCTGCTTCCTGAGGTGTGTGTGTGTGTGGGGAAAAAAGTAGTTAGTAAACAGTTGATTGACAGTTGAGAGGCGGGCCGAAAGAGCAAAGCTCAACCCCCGCAAACACTACTAGGTAAATACACAGAGAGACCTGCCCTCAGCAAACCCCAGCAACAAAGAGTGTGGTGTACAGAGCCATGGTTCACCAGGCAGGACTCTACCACTGGCCGCGCTCTTTATACCACAAATTTATGAATTTGGATTTATTTAAATTTAATAATTTATAAATTACCCCAAATAATTTTCTGCCCGAAACGCTGCGAGTACTAGTGGCTTTACAAGATTGTAAATACTATGCTATGTATTCTCTCTAACCCAATGTACCTTCTTGTGTATAAATAAATAAATAAATAAATAAATAAATAAATAAATAAATAAATAAATAAATAAATTTATAGCACTCGGAAACGAAGACAGTTCGCGGTGGACAAGAAGCCACAAGAATTCAACATTTAGTTCGATGATTAAAAAAAAAAAAAAAAGAGACATATCTCCTACAGTGAAGCTAATACCAGATCTAAGCTCTTTCATCGGTTCGTATAACAACTGAGGCCACAATTCGGATTGCAAGTGTTGCACAATACGTATTGCAGCCAAGGCTGAAGACTGGAACCCAAGCTCCCTTCCCAAGCCAGCTACGGCTCACTCCCCAAGGACAAACCCAAGCTCCCTTCCCAAGCCAGCTACGGCTCACTCCCCAAGGACAAACCCAATCCCAAAGCCAACCAAATCTCGCGATCCCCAAGCCCCCAAATCCCCAGCCTACTTCACAAGCCATTTCCAAACATTCCCTAAACCCACGACAAAACTCATGACGGTTCAACCAATCCGTTTCGCAACCAATGAAACGACACCGTAAATAACGACACCAATTCACGTAGCGACGATCCACACGAAGGTGTCCTGAGCAGCGAGGCGCAGCCCACCGTAGCGGAGAACGATTACCACGACCCGTAAGTGCGCGTGAAGGAGTCGCCGCCGGTCCACCGCGATGTCCCGTAACCTTGGGACGGCGAGCAGCGCCGCCAGAGCCTCCAGCGGTACCTGGATTATTTATCAGATGACGATGAGAATAATAATCCAAATGGAGAAATAATGTTTTTCATTAATATATATGCAGCGTGTGGGCAACCTTCCGCCTGCTGGAGTACGCTTATGACTGACACGATGTTTAACAGGTGAGCAAGAGTGAGGACACGTGGGGAAACAGGTGAGAAACGGGTGAGGACACGTGAGAAACGGGTGAGGACACGTGTGGAACAGGTATGCAACGAGTGAGAACATGTGAGATACAAATGATTCTCAACATTAACTGATCAACCAGAGAACCTGACAGGAGACAGAGAGAGAGAGAGAGAGAGAGAGAGAGAGAGAGAGAGAGAGAGAGAGAGAGAGAGAGAGAGAGAGAGAGAGAGAGAGAGAGAGAGAGAGAGAGAGACTGAAGACTGTGGCTCCAGGCTACACCAGCACAACAGGAGACCGTGCGCCTCACAGCTCCGAGGTTCAGTATGCGAGACAGTCAACTGGACGACATCACCAAGAGGAGCCTCGCTACGGCCCAGTGACCAGATGAGAGAAACTTCAATTTCTTCAGGAATAAAAATCCAAGCAGTTCAGCTTGCTACCAAAAGGGGAATCGTAATATATCCTTGGATACACACATGTATCCATCCTGGCTGATACCTGTGTCTCCTCCAGCTCATGCAGGTGGCTCCACCAGCCATAGGGAAGCAGCCAAATCCAAGCGTGGGTAATTATAGATCCATGTACACTATGGTCCTCATAGGATATTAAGACTCTTGGACCTTTGGGGCAAGGGCCTTGCTTAGGCATTCTCAAAGAGGTGGATTCTAAACTCATCGAAATGATCAGGGGGACACAAGGCTTCCAGTTTCAGGCTGTTTCAGCCCGTCAGTGTGTGATCCAAAGAGGAAACGCCTCTGACCATTCATTGTAATCCTAAATGTGTAACAAAATAATTTGTTTTGCCTAAAACAGAATCAATTAATAAAATACATATATACAACTGCATTCATTGATGACGACATTGATGGGACACCGGGGGCTCGGGTAAACACCGCATATAATGAAGAAAAAACAGGGCTTCGTATTTGTAGTGTAAATATTTGTATTTGTAAAGATGTGTACAGATGTAACCCCGTGTTCTTCACCCTGTGACTGCAGTGTTCCTCTGATAGTAAGGTGTAAAATCTCTGCTAACTGTGAAGAAACTCCTGCAGTTCAAATCTTCCTGAACAAGTGAAGAAGATGATTGGGAAGAATTGTAAAAATCCTGTAACTAATTGATCAAAATAGAGTAATAAGAGTAGGACTCCTATTTTGCCAATAAGTTTTAATATATTGTGAATTATTACATCTAATAACATCAATACTAAAAGCAAGCTGAAGCCGCGAATGTTCCACCAGCTCACGAACGAATATGTTGCCCACGAACGTGGGAATGGAGGAAGGTAAGGTAATTAGCAAGAGAAGGCACCAAGCCAAAGGGCACACAGGAAGGAGGGGAAGAACCACTGTAGATGGTATTACCTGTATATTATGGCATTACCTGTATATTAGGAGAATCTTTTTATTCTGGTGTTAAGGGGTGAGAGCGTCTGAGATGACTGGCGGGCCAGGCTCGCCCTTCCTGGGTGTTCCCGCCGAAGAATGGCTCAGGTTTCATGTTTTCTTCAGACGACTGAGCCGTGTTAAGAAGTAAACAACTGAAGCCATATGCAACCTGAGACAGCCTTCGTTGGGAACGCCCGGAGAGAGGCGACAGGTGCGGGTTTGATGACGCGAAGCACCGAAACTCGGGACTTCTTGTAATTGGAACACCTGTCTAAAAATGGGGCCTGAATTGGCAGAGGTACTGCAGGAAAGTGAGATGGTTTTGTGTTGGTGAGTAATGATTTATGAGTGAACAGTGTCTCTTTGAGTGAACAGTCTCTCTTTGATTGAACAGTGTCTCTGAGTGAACAGTGTCTCTTTGAGTGAACAGTGTCTCTTTGAGTGAACAGTGTCTCTTTGAGTGAACAGTGTCTCTTTGAGTGAACAGTGTCTCTTTGAGTGAACAGTGTGCCACTCTTATTAAGGTTCTGTGTGTGTCCACTGGCTGTATATAGCGCCTACAGCCTGCACTTTAAAGTAGGAATGGGGACGCATGGCGAATTACCATTTCTGTGCGTTGGTAGTTAGGCGCGGCAGTTCCCGTAACTTCAAGGCTGGTAGTGAAAATACTCACACAGGTGGCTGGCTCCACTAACACAATAACTACACATGACGAGGTCACCGGGAGCTGGCTTGGGGGGGGACTTTTTCCAGAGGGGATTACATCAATGTAACCTTGTAATATAGTTAGAAGCAGTAATATATATAAATATGTATATATATATATATATATATATATATATATATATATATATATATATATATATGTCGTACCTAGTAGCCAGAACTCACTTCTCAGCCTACTATTCAAGGCCCGATTTGCCTAATAAGCCAAGTTTTCCTGAATTAATATATTTACTATAATTTTTTTCTTATGAAATGATAAAGCTACCCGTTTCACTATGTATGAGGTCAATTTTTTTTTATTGGAGTTAAAATTAACGTAGATATATGACCGAACCTAACCAATCCTACCTAACCTAACCTAACCTATATATATAGGTAAGGTTAGGTTAGGTAGCCAAAAACAGCTAGGTTAGGTTAGGTTAGGTAGGTTAGGTAGACGAAAAAACATTAATTCATGAAAACTTGGCTTATTAGGCAAATCGGGCCTTGCATAGTAGGCTGAGAAGTGAGTTCTGGCTACTAGGTACGACATATATATATATATATATATATAATAAATATGTAATATAGTTAGAAGAATTATATTTATAATATATTTGGAAGTTGAAAGACAGTCGGGGGTCACCACGGTTGGTTATCCTCGGTGTTTCTTGGCCTGGTCGGTAGAGCGACGGTCTTATTTCTTGACGGGTTGAGGTTCGAGCCCCAATGGTCCAAGTGATTGGGTTACGTTACTTCACTTCGTTCATATCTTAGTTGCTATCTCGTCCTCATATCCCAGCTGCTATCCCGTCTTCATATCCCAGCTGTTATCCCGACCTCACATCCCAGCTGTTATCCGGTCCTCACATCCCAGCTGATGTCCCGTCCTCACCTCCCAGCTGTTATCCCGGCCTCACATCCCAGCTGCTATCCCGTCTTCACATCCCAGCTGCAATCCTGTCTTCACATCCCAGCTGCTATCGCGACCTCACATCCCAGCTGCTATCCGGTCCTCACATCCCAGCTGCTATCCCGTCCTCACATCCCAGCTGCTATCCCGTCCTCACATCTTAGCTGCTATCCTCTCCTCATATCCCTTCCAAGAGCTTAGTGCTTTCTCCTGTAATAAGAAGGATACCATACGGAACCTGATATGTTGTGTAACCCCACCATAACACCGTCCACAACTCCCCAAACAGCATTGGTAAATAATGACTCTTCCATAGAAAGCACACAATAGGGGATCCAGGCGGTTATAAACTACACCCCCCCCCCCCACAAAGACTTGTGGAATGGCCGGGATTTGAGAACTAGAATGGTGGCAAAAGGTTCACCCGCGAAGGAGTGACCGGACGTTCCGTGAACGGGTTCCTTCACTATATTAATTAAAAATCCACTCGGTCTCACTTCCTCTTCTGACGAAAAGATCGCAATCTAGTGACTGAGTTTTTCACTAAAATTAAATGCAAGGGATCACTGGATATTCTAGATAAAGGCGTTTTTCTTAACCTCTGTCAGCATCTAGTAAAACTAGATATCTTGTGAGGCATGATGCATGGTCTCTATTTTGTTACCCCCCCCCAAAACAAATAAATATATATATATATATATATATATATATATATATATATATATATATATATATATATATATATATATATATATATATATATATATATATAATGCTCTCAACAGGATTTATGTTATCTCTGCTTTTATTTTGACCATTATCTGACAATGCTGTCATGCTAGGAATGCTGGTGTGTTGTTTAGAACTTTATTTATATTTTTCTGTTTGAATTATTGGTAAAAAAAATTGCTATTCTGTGTTGAATTTCATTAAGCCCTTTTACACGAGACAATTATAGTCTCATTGTAGTATTTCTCTTCGTTCGAGGTTTTCCAAGTGTTCGGCAGCTCTCTTTATGTTTCTCACTTCACACTCTTTCTTAATCTCTCACTTCTCACAGGATGCATTTGGGATCCAGAATAAATGAACTCAAAAACTATAATTTCTCTACTCTCGAACTATGATAACAAGGCACTGAGCTCAAGAGGCTTGTTGGCCCTGGCATCGTTGAGGAGGACCCGGCGAGCTCCATGATTGCCGGCCATCTTACGAGTTAATTACCCGTGTTTGGGGTGTGTGAATTCATCCCGGAAGTACCACAAGGGAGTCGCGCAGGCGTTATTGGGCAACCCGTTCTCGCACTTTCTTACAGTGCCAGAACGCACTGTGAGAATATAACCTATACCTATAATAGGTTAAGTAATAATTGTAATTATGAAGCAATAAGATGCTTATCTTAACATACTAAGAAGGTTAGGTAAGGTCGGTGTTTTCTATGAAGATTTTCAAGGTAAACTAAAATATTCACAAGAAATTAGTATGTCACATATGCACGTATTTAATAAGTCAATATTGACTATACGAAAGTGCGAGAACGGGTTGTATTGGGAGTGGGAGGGAGGTGGATGCTGGGAGGTTGGCTGTAGGTGGGAGCATAAGAGGTGGGTGGCAGCGGTTGCCACTATAGTATCAGGGGGACAGAATGAGGCTGTTTCGGTCCTATGGCACTCAATGCTAACATATCTGTATTGTGCTAACCTCACAGCGTCCTGCGTAACAGGCTGACGTTGTTTAAGCGCGTGTTGTGCGGGGTGTCGGCCGTTGAAGACCAAACCACACAGCAGAAAATGAAGAAACGACGACGTTTCGGTCCGTCCTGGACCAAAACGTCGTCGAAAAGTGAGCCATATTCAGACAATCAAGTCGTGTCTGTATGTGAACTGTCGCCTGTTGTCAGTGTTCTTGGGAACCTCCAGTTTTACACGGGTATATGTTGGCTTATAATGTGTGTTTGTTGACTTATAATATGTGTGTGTTTGTTGACTTATAATGTGTGTTTGTTGACTTATAATATGTGTTTTTGTTGACTTATAATGTGTGTGTGTTTGTTGACTTATAATGTGTGTTTGTTGGCTTATAATGTGTGTTTTTGTTGACTTATAATGTGTGTTTGTTGACTTATAATATGTGTTTTTGTTGACTTATAATGTGTGTGTGTTTGTTGACTTATAATGTGTGTTTGTTGGCTTATAATGTGTGTTTTTGTTGACTTATAATATGTGTGTGTTTGTTGGCTTATAATGTGTGTTTGTTGGCTTATAATGTGTGTTTGTTGGCTTATAATGTGTGTGTGTTTGTTGACTTATAATGTATGTGTTGACTTATATTGTGTGTGTTGACTTATATTGTGTTTGTTGACTTATAATATGTGTTTTTGTTGACTTATAATATGTGTTTGTTGACTTATAATATATGTTTGTTGACTTATAATATGTGTTTGTTGACTTATAATATATGTTTGTTGACTTATAATATATGTTTGTTGACTTATAATATATGTTTGTTGACTTATAATATGTGTGTTGACTTGCGTGTGCGTGCTGACTTACAGTAAGCCGTTGATATTGTATGTTGATAACGCTAATGTTGTATATGTTTTGTGCTTGTAGTTACAACACACACACCAGCGTGTTGTTGATGCTGCTGTGGTTGTGAGAGAGAGAGAGAGAGAGAGAGAGAGAGAGAGAGAGAGAGAGAGAGAGAGAGAGAGAGAGAGAGAGAGAGAGAGAGAGAGAGAGAGAGAGAGAGAGTGGAAGTTGTGGTGGAGGCTTCATCAATGTTTTGTACAGTCCAATATTGTATTTTAATGGTCCATGACGGAACGAAACGTCGCTACTTACCTGTCGTATGAGCGAGGTTGGGTGATGGTTCGGGATGGACCGAAAGGTTCGCTCTATACCTCGTGTCATGTGTGTAGGTGGAATTATTTGTTAGAGCCATGTTATTGTGACTCATACTCTGTTTCTGTGTTTTTTTTGTGGGTTTTTGTATTTTGGTAAGTGAGTCCCCATGTCAGCGGCAGCGTGGAACTGCTAAATATAAACGCGACAACGGCAGCGAGCAACGCAACAACGGTAGCGAAAAACGCAACAACGGCAGCCAGAAACTCAACAACGGCAGCCAGAAACTCAACAACGGCAGCCAGAAACGCAACAACGGCAGCGAGCAACGCAACAACGGCAGCCAGAAACGCAACAACAGCAGCGAGCAACGCAACAACGGCAGCCAGAAACGCAACAACGGCAGCCAGAAAAGCAACAACGGCAGCCAGAAACGCATCAACGGCAGCCAGAAACTCAACAACGGCAGCCAGAAACGCAACAATGGCAGCCAGAAACGCAACAACGGCAGCCAGAAACACAACAACGGC
>NC_091231.1:14310107-14347607 GCF_040958095.1 Procambarus clarkii | reverse complement strand
TTTAGCGTAAGAGTAGTGAGAAAATAGAAGGAACAAAAGGGAATAGATTGAGGAAGTAAACTCTTTTTATAATGTAAAAAAATATATATGGTAGGGAAATAGGTCAGGAGTCAGTACATTAGACAACTGGCGATTAGTAAGGCGGAGTCCTAGCGCTAACAGCTCGATCATGCAGGCATAAATACAAGTAAATGCACACACACTAACACACACACCACACACACACACACACACACTCCACACACACACCCACACACACACACACACACTCCACACACACACACACGACACTCCACACACACACACACACACTCCACACACACACACACACACACACACACACACACACCACACACACACACTAACACACACACACACACACACTCCACACACACACCACACACACACACACACACACACACCCCGCCTGCAGCAATATCTGGGGTGACTGCTCCCGACACCTTGCCAACGCCACACCTCCACACCCCTCACCACTGTAGTGTACACCATCCACCACAGTCTTCCATCTTAAAACAGACGTGACAGTCTAAACAGAACTGGTTCCAACAATTCTCATTTTTGCCTTTGGAGTAGATCGTACACACGTTGTCGACGTTGTAGATCGTACAACGTCGACACTGTTGGGCAGCGCGTCCTGGTGACAGCTCCTCAGTGAGGCGACTTACCACTAAACGCACAATTCATAGGAAACTGGGGCCAGATTCACGAAAGCACTTACGCAAGCACTTACGAACCTGTACATCTTTTCTCAATCTTTGGCGGCTTTGTTTCCAATTATTAAACAGTTAATAAGCTCCAAAGCACCAGGAGGCTGTTTATAGCAATAACAACAGTTGATTGGCAAGTTTTCTTTCTTGTAAACTGTTTAACAAATCTAAACAAAGCCGTCAAAGATTGAGGAAAGATGTACACCTTCCTAAGTGCTTGCGTAAGTGCTTTCGTGAATCTGGCCCCTGGAGACTGGCAGGATTATATTGGGACCTAGAGACTAGGTTTCACAAGTCCGGGAGACTGGCAGGATTATACTAGGACCTAGAGACTAGGTTTTATAAGTCCGGGAGACTGGCAGGGTTATACAGGACCTAGAGACTAGGTTTCACAAGTCCGGGAGACTGGCAGGATTATACTAGGACCTAGAGACTAGGTTTCACAAGTCCGGGAGACTGGCAGGGTTATACAGGACCTAGAGACTAGGTTTCACAAGTCCGGGAGACTGGCAGGATTATACTAGGACCTAGAGACTAGGTTTCACAAGTCCGGGAGACTGGCAGGATTATACTAGGACCTAGAAACTAGGATTCACAAGTCCGGGAGACTGGCAGGGTTATACAGGACTTAGAGACTAGGTTTCACAAGTCCGGGAGACTGGCAGGATTATACTAGGACCTAGAGACTAGGTTTTACAAGTCCGGGAGACTGGCAGGATTATACTAGGACCTAGAGACTCAGTTTTACAAGTCCGGGAGACTCGCAGGATTATACTAGGACCTAGAGACTCAGTTTTACAAGTCCGGGAGACTGGCAGGATTATACTAGGACCTAGAGACTCAGTTTTACAAGTCCGGGAGACTGGCAGGATTATACTAGGACCTAGAGACTCAGTTTTACAAGTCCGGGAGACTGTCAGGATTATACTAGGACCTAGAGACTCAGTTTTACAAGTCCGGGAGACTGGCAGGATTATACTAGGACCTAGAGACTCAGTTTTACAAGTCCGGGAGACGGGCAGGATTTTACTAGGACCTAGAGACTCAGTTTTACAAGTCCGGGAGACTGGCAGGATTATACTAGGACCTAGAGACTCAGTTTTACAAGTCCGGGAGACTGGCAGGATTATACTAGGACCTAGAGACTCAGTTTTACAAGTCCGGGAGACTGGCAGGATTATACTAGGACCTAGAGACTCAGTTTTACAAGTCCAGGAGACTGGCAGGATTATACTAGGACCTAGAGACTCAGTTTTACAAGTCCGGGAGACTGGCAGGATTATACTAGGACCTAGAGACTCAGTTTTACAAGTCCGGGAGACTGGCAGGATTATACTAGGACCTAGAGACTCAGTTTTACAAGTCCGGGAGACTGGCAGGATTATACTAGGACCTAGAGACTAGGTTTCACAAGTCCGGGAGACTGGCAGGATTATACTAGGACCTAGAGACTAGGTTTTACAAGTCCGGGAGACTGGCAGGATTATACTAGGACCTAGAGACTAGGTTTTACAAGTCCGGGAGACTGGCAGGATTATACTAGGACCTAGAGACTCAGTTTTACAAGTCCGGGAGACTCGCAGGATTATACTAGGACCTAGAGACTCAGTTTTACAAGTCCGGGAGACTGGCAGGATTATACTAGGACCTAGAGACTCAGTTTTACAAGTCCGGGAGACTGGCAGGATTATACTAGGACCTAGAGACTCAGTTTTACAAGTCCGGGAGACTGTCAGGATTATACTAGGACCTAGAGACTCAGTTTTACAAGTCCGGGAGACTGGCAGGATTATACTAGGACCTAGAGACTCAGTTTTACAAGTCCAGGAGACTGGCAGGATTATACTAGGACCTAGAGACTCAGTTTTACAAGTCCGGGAGACTGGCAGGATTATACTAGGACCTAGAGACTCAGTTTTACAAGTCCGGGAGACTGGCAGGATTATACTAGGACCTAGAGACTCAGTTTTACAAGTCCGGGAGACTGGCAGGATTATACTAGGACCTAGAGACTCAGTTTTACAAGTCCGGGAGACTGGCAGGATTATACTAGGACCTAAAGACTAGGTTTTACATGTCCGGGAGACTGGCAGGATTATACTAGGACCTAGAGACTCAGTTTTACAAGTCCGGGAGACTGGCAGGATTATACTAGGACCTAGAGACTCAGTTTTACAAGTCCGGGAGACTGGCAGGATTATACTAGGACCTAGAGACTCAGTTTTACAAGTCCGGGAGACTGGCAGGATTATACTAGGACCTAGAGACTCAGTTTTACAAGTCCGGGAGACTGGCAGGATTATACTAGGACCTAGAGACTCAGTTTTACAAGTCCGGGAGACTGGCAGGATTATACTAAGACCTAGAGACTCAGTTTTACAAGTCCGGGAGACTGGCAGGATTATACTAAGACCTAGAGACTCAGTTTTACAAGTCCGGGAGACTGGCAGGATTATACTAAGACCTAGAGACTCAGTTTTACAAGTCCGGGAGACTGGCAGGGTTATACTAAGACCTAGAGACTCAGTTTTACAAGTCCGGGAGACTGGCAGGATTATACTAAGACCTAGAGACTCAGTTTTACAAGTCCGGGAGACTGGCAGGGTTATACTAGGACCTAGAGACTCAGTTTTACAAGTCCGGGAGACTGGCAGGATTATACTAAGACCTAGAGACTCAGTTTTACAAGTCCGGGAGACTGGCAGGATTATACTAGGACCTAGAGACTCAGTTTTACAAGTCCGGGAGACTGGCAGGATTATACTAGGACCTAGAGACTCAGTTTTACAAGTCCGGGAGACTGGCAGGATTATACTAGGACCTAAAGACTAGGTTTTACAAGTCCGGGAGACTGGCAGGATTATACAGGACCTAGAGACTAGGTTTTACAAGTCCGGGAGACTGGCAGGATTATACTAGGACCTAGAGACTCAGTTTTACAAGTCCGGGAGACTGGCAGGATTATACAGGACCTAGCTAGGTGGTCAGGGCTCCCACGCCCCGAGGACAACTATTGTGAAGGCCAGATTGAATGAGAAGAGAAATGAGTGTGTATGTTTGGCCTGGAATGTTATACAATCATGCAGAACATGAATATGGGCTCTACTCTCTCTCTCTCTCTCTCTCTCTCTCTCTCTCTCTCTCTCTCTCTCTCTCTCTCTCTCTCTCTCTCTCTCTCTCTCTCTCTCTCTCTCTCTTTCTCTCTCTCTCTGCCTGACCTTAGGGGGGACTCTGCTCTCTCTCTCTCTCTCTCTCTCTCTCTCTCTCTCTCTCTCTCTCTCTCTCTCTCTCTCTCTCTTTCTCTCTCTCTCTGCGTGACCTTAGGGTCTCTGCTCTCTCTCTCTCTCTCTCTCTCTCTCTCTCTCTCTCTCTCTCTCTCTCTCTCTCTCTCTCTCTCTGTCTCTCTCTCTCTCTCTCTCTCTCTCTCTCTCTCTCTCTCTCTCTCTCTCTCTCTCTCTGCCTGACTTTAGGGGGTATCTGCTCTCTCTCTCTCTCTTTCTCTCTCTCTCTCTTTCTCTCTCTCTCTCTCTGCCTGACCTTAGAGGGTCTCTGCTCTCTCTCTCTCTCTCTCTCTCTCTCTCTCTCTCTCTCTCTCTCTCTCTGCCTGACCTCAGGGTCTCTCTCCGTCTCTCTCTCTCTCCCACACACCAACACCACACGCCCACACCCACATCACACGCCCACGCCAACACCACACGCCCACACCCACACCACACCACACGCCCACACCTACTGCAGCCCTGGTGGCCACACCCTCCACACACAAGTGTCTCACCTAAACACTGCTCCAGACCGTAAGAAACGACCTTGAAGGCGGACCATAACAGCAACCTCAGCAACATGGCCGTTCGAGGCACTTAACAACCCCCCTCCCCCCCCCCCCCACTCCTCGTGGTATGTCTCACACCAGCCACTTGTAACAGCCTTGTTTAGCACGAACCTCTTAGGACACGCAGACGCAGAGGAATGAGAGTTGAGAGAAGAACATGATATTTTCAATTTTCAGTGAGAAGGAAAATGATCTTTTCACTTTTCATTGAGAGAAGAAAATGAACTTTTCATTTTCACTGAGAGAAGAAAATGAACTTTTCATTTTTCATTGAGCGTAGAAAATGGATTTTTCCTTTTTCATTGAGAGAAGAAAATGAACTTTTCCTTTTTCATTGAGAGAAGAAAATGAACTTTTCCTTTTTCATTGAGAGAAGAAAATGAACTTTTCATTTTTCATTGAGAGAAGAAAATGGACTTTTCATTTTTCATTGAGAGAAGAAAATGAACTTTTCATTTTTCACTGAGAGAAGAAAGTGATCCCCTCTTCAAAAATGACTGCATGCGACCTAAAATAACTCCCTGAACGACTTCAGACATATAGTGTCTTGATGATGTAAGCCACATACAGACAAGACATATAGTGTCTTGATGAGTAAGCCACATACAGACAAACGCAGCAGCCTCTGAGCTCCACACACACTCACTCAACATGAGTGGTAGAATCAATATGACTGAGAGTGACGGTGGATGAGTGAGCAGAGCTGCGGCCGGCTGAACATGTTCACGACGTGAGTGTGACTCATTATTCCCCCCCACCCCCACCCCCCACCCCCAACTCCCCACACACAGCATAATACATGTATCACTGGAGGGGAGGAATGTGTCTCAAGTGCCTCCTTGACACCACTGTGTGGGGGAGTGGGGGAGGGGGGGAATGGAGGGGGGAGGGGTGGGGGAAATGGAGGGGGGGAGGGGGAGTTGTGGGAGTAACTACAATCGCGAGGTGATTCATGGCTTATCCTCTGTATTCCAATCTATTCCTTACATCATCTTCTCCCCCCTATTCCGTGTTACCCCCCCTCTTCCGTTAACACCCTTCCACCATCTTCTTGCTGTCCACACACACACACACACACAAACACACACACACACACACACACACACACACACACACACACACACACACACACACACACACTGATCCGGCTCCGGAACCTGTACACCAGTTGATTGAGAGGCGGGACCAAAGAGCCAGAGCTCAACCCCCGCAAGCACAAATAGGTGACTACAAATAGGTGAATACACACACACACACACACACATACACACACACACACACACACACACACACACACACACTGTTGTGTGTGTGTGGATTGGATTGTAGTTAATCCAATCCATCTGGACCAAGGCTGTTGGTCCAGATGGGATCTCACCATGGATACTGAAAGAGTGTGCAGAGGCACTTTGCTTGCCACTCTCCATAGTGTATAGTAAGTCACTGGAGACGGGAGACCTACTAGAAATATGGAAGACGGCGAATGTGGTCCCAATATACAAAAAGGGCGACAGGCAAGAGGCACTGAACTACAGGCCAGTGTCCTTGACTTGTATACCATGCAAGGTGATGGAGAAGATCGTGAGAAAAAACCTAGTAACACATCTGGAGAGAAGGGACTTCGTGACAAATCGCCAACATGGGTTCAGGGAAGGTAAATCTTGCCTTACAGGCTTGATAGAATTCTACGATCAGGTGACAAAGATTAAGCAAGAAAGAGAGGGCTGGGCGGACTGCATTTTCTTGGATTGTCGGAAAGCCTTTGACACAGTACCGCATAAGAGGCTGATACATAAGCTGGAGAGACAGGCAGGTGTATCTGGTAAGGTGCTCCAGTGGATAAGGGAGTATCTAAGCAATAGGAAGCAGAGAGTTACGGTGAGGGGTGAGACCTCCGATTGGCGTGAAGTCACCAGTGGAGTCCCACAGGGCTCTGTACTCGGTCCTATCTTGTTTCTGATATATGTAAATGATCTCCCAGAGGGTATCGATTCATTTCTCTCAATGTTTGCAGACGATGCTAAAATTATGAGAAGGATTAAAACAGAAGAGGACTGTCTGAGGCTTCAAGAAGACCTAGACAAGCTGAAGGAATGGTCGAACAAATGGTTGTTAGAGTTTAACCCAACCAAATGTAATGTAATGAAGATAGGTGTAGGGAGCAGGAGGCCCGATACAAGGTATCATCTGGGAGAGGAAATTCTTCAGGAGTCAGAGAAGGAAAAAGACTTGGGGGTTGATATCACGCCAGACCTGTCTCCTGCAGCACATATCAAGCGGATAACATCAGCGGCATATGCCAGGCTGGCCAACATACGAACGGCATTCAGAAACTTGTGTAAAGAATCATTCAGAACTTTGTATACCACATATGTCAGGCCAATCCTGGAGTATGCAGCCCCAGCATGGAGTCCATATCTAGTCAAGGATAAGACTAAACTGGAAAAGGTTCAAAGGTTTGCCACCAGACTAGTACCCGAGCTGAGAGGTATGAGCTACGAGGAGAGACTACGGGAATTAAACCTCACTTCGCTGGAAGACAGAAGAGTTAGGGGGGACATGATCACCACATTCAAGATTCTGAAGGGAATTGATAGGGTAGATAAAGACAGTCTATTTAACACAAGGGGAACACGCACAAGGGGACACAGGTGGAAACTGAGTGCCCAAATGAGCCACAGAGATATTAGAAAGAACTTTTTTAGTGTCAGAGTGGTTGACAAATGGAATGCATTAGGAAGAGATGTGAATCTCAGGAATCTGTACACCTGTTGATTGACGGTTGAGAGGCGGGACCAAAGAGCCAGAGCTCAACCCCCGCAAACACAACTAGGTGAGTACAACTAGGTGAGTACACACACACATAGGGGCCTCGTAGCCTGGTGAATAGCGCGCAGGACTCGTAATTCTGTGGCGCGGGTTCGATTCCCGCACGAGGCAGAAACAAATGGGCAAAGTTTCTTTCACCCTGAATGCCCCTGTTACCTAGCAGTAAATAGGTACCTGGGAGTTAGTCAGCTGTCACGGGCTGCTTCCTGGGGGTGGAGGCCTGGTCGAGGACCGGGCCGCGGGGACACTAAAAGCCCCGAAATCATCTCAAGATAACCTCAAGATAGCACCACAGCCCACAGGATGTGCTGGTCCGACTGAACCCAAAGACACATTCAGACAACTTTAACGCACTGTGTAACTAAAAACTACACAGTTTCTCAAATATCATTTTAATGTATATTAGACTTTTGAGTGTAGCTAGGCCTAAGAAAGATTAGGTTTCATGTTTGGTCTGGACAATTATTTGAATTTGCAATACGTGGGCGAAGCATTTATAAAGGCGAGATTCGAACTCCGGCAGAGCGTAGCACTGTACAACAAAAGTTTAGCCATCAACAAAGGCCAAGTGATTGTTAACCCAGCCTCCAAATGACCTGTTTATGAATGAAGAACGGTTTACGCACCACTCACAACTGATGACGTTCGAACAGTGCTTTGCTGACGAGCTCTGTTCGAATCGGAACACCGTAAATGCCTCACTCACGTACTACAAATACAAATAATCGCCAACAGAACCTAAACACCTAACCTGCACCTATCGCAACCCGCTCTCGCACAAGACAGTACATATATGACTTATTGCTTGTAGTCACTATTTAGCTGATTAATAAGTACATATGTGGTACATGCCAAGTTATATTTTGCTTATAAGATATAAACTCTTTTTATAGATTTGCTAAACACCAGTTTTCATATTAGGAATTTCTATTTCAGTTTTTTAAATAATAGAGATTTTATACAATATCCTGAGTTACTTTACAATTTATTTGAATATTTTGGTTTTGTTTTATAAGTTTTATAAAACTGTAATATCAATATAGGTATAGGTTAAGTAATAATTGTAATTTAAGAAGCAATAAGATGCT
The DNA here is from genome assembly GCF_040958095.1 of Procambarus clarkii. Classification (NCBI taxonomy): domain Eukaryota; kingdom Metazoa; phylum Arthropoda; class Malacostraca; order Decapoda; family Cambaridae; genus Procambarus; species Procambarus clarkii. Next base: position 14,339,133 of record NC_091231.1, on the reverse strand, counting down.
TATCTTAACATACTAAGAAGGTTAGGTTAGGTCGGTGTTTTCTATTAAGCTTTTCAAGGTAAACTAAAATATTCAAAATTAGTATGTCACATATGCACTTATTAATAAGCCAATATTGACTATAAGCAAGTGCGAGAATGGGTTGCCTATCTACACACAGAGCTTTGATATATAATAATATTGATTTATATACCAGAACAAACATTTTGAATTCACGGTACGTAGATATTGATGCATACGTGTTGAAGGGAAGACAGCTGCTGTAACGAGTCTAGCCTGAGGACAGGTTTTAGTGTTGTCCTGGCGGCTGAATTAACGAACCTATGACTACCATTTATGAGAACGGGCTGCTTGACCTAGGACAGTAACACCAGCCATGACACCTGTAAGTTTAGTCACCCTTGCAGGTGTTTCCCCCCGCCCCCCCTCTTTATCGACCTCTGAATTCAATATATGCTTCCCCCTCCCCCTCCCCCTCCCACCTTGCTATTCAATGTCCCCCCCCCACAACCTTCGTTCTCAGTGCCCCCCCTTCCTTCCCCCCCCCCCCGCTCATCGGTCGACGACCACCTGTTCAAGGTCCTCTACAAAATTACAAAACACAACAGCTGACGCTGATTCGAACGCGTTACCTCAGCGTTCGAAAGATTTTACCTCAGCGTTCGAACGTTTTACCTCAGCGTTCGAACGTGTTATTCCGAGAGAGTTCTAGTTGTACGTTCAAACGCACGCAAGCACAAACACTCCACAGTTGGATTTACCCAAGTTGAACTTGATCTTCTTCCCGAATACCACAACTTATATGTATAATCCATAGGTTACTTTAAGGTTCCCAAGGCCAGCGTGTAGTTTGAAAGTTACATAAAGACATATATATATATATATATATATATATATATATATATATATATATATATATATATATATATATATATATATATATATATATATATATATATATATATGCGAACAAGCCTGAATGGTCCCCAGGACAATATGCAACTGAAAACTCACACCCCAGAAATGACTCGAACCCATACTCCCAGGAGCAACGCAACTGGTATGTACAAGACGCCTTAATCCACTTGACCATCACGACCGGACATAATGAGGTGATAGCCGAAGCTATTTGAACCACCCCACCGCCGGCACTTGGATGGTAATCTTGGGCATAGCAATTTTCCAAATCACCTCATTCTTTGGGGCACACGTGAGGAACACAAATGCGAACAAGCCTGAAATGGTCCCCAGGACATTTTTGGGGTGTGAGTTTTCAGTTATATATATATATATATATATATATATATATATATATATATATATATATATATATATATATATATATATAGGGGGGTACCACCACTGGTGTAATTATAGGGACCCACAGCCTCAGAGAAGGGAACACAGAGCACTCAGGGAAAAACTTGACATTTAACTCTGAATACGAAAGAGTGTTCACTTCTCCTACCACCCCTTTTTTTTTTTTATTACGATGTACACTTTATTATGCAAGGTTATACAGTTACATATCTGATTTTATACAAAAAATGAACATTAAGAGGACACAAGAAAAAGTTCGCTTCCTAGAGGCTGTAGATTTCCTCGAACTCCTCCGACGCCGGGCAGGAACCGAGGATGCAGCGGGCATTTCCCCTCTGGATCGCGACACTGAGGCGCTGAAAGAGAAAACTTGCTGCTCTAGGGTCTCTTGTGGTGTCAATGAGCTTGGAACCAAGATCCTTAAGAAACCTTCTTGCACTCTCACCCCATGGGCCTAGGGTCTCAGACCCTATTGGAACGAAATTGTACCTTTGATCTAATTGCCTGTACTTGACTGACTTTTGTTTTTCTCTGTGTGTCGCTGCGGCTGGTATATATATATATATATATATATATATATATATATATATATATATATATATATATATATATATATATATATATATATATATATATATATATACTCGTGCCGTATATAGAACCCAATAGAGGGGCACCCTTGCCTTAAGTGCCTCACGGTAGGGGCTGAAAAAGATGCCCAAACAGTTTGGGCACCAAGCTGTTGACCTCAAGCTTGGGACGGCGGCACCAGGCTCAGCCTCGATGGTCTGACACCATGTTCTCTCCCTTCAATGTTCTGTGTCAACTCTCGGTGTGTCTCTCCAGTCATCTGACTGTTCCCAGGTGAGTGGCCCTCTCTATGGGACCTGTAGCCTCAACGCTTCCTCCTAGTTCAGTAACTGTAACAGTCACATCCGGACTGTGTGTGTGTGTGTGCTCTTCCCTGTCTCTCTCAGCTCCCACAGTCAAACATACGCTCGGAGAAAGTTTTTGAGGCGTACAAAGCCAGTCTTTCAATCATGTATCCTACAGCGCTGCCGCCACGGCCGGCTAGATAACAGACCCAACCAGTCGGGCCGCCGACCCAAGCTGGCCAGAAAGACGATCCAGCCGGCCAAGCCGGCGACACAGTCGGCCAAGCCGGCGACACAGTCGGCCAAGCCGGCGACACAGCCGGCCAGGCGGGCAAGTCACGCTGTTATTAATAGACTAGCGAGACCAACGCCACAATTACGCCCCTTCTTAATCACACTACGAAGCCAGAGTAGTGATGAGATGGTGAGGAAGTGAGCACCAGCTCCAGTCATGGGGTGGTTCTCAACCGGTTCACTGCTACACCTCGCTCTACTGGTTGGTTCATTTGACCCCCCCCCTCGCTCTGCTAGTTGGTTCACTGTGCCCCGGCTCACTGTGGCCCGGTTCACTGTGGCCCGGCTCACTGTGGCCCGGTTCACTGTGGCCCGGCTCACTGTGGCCCGGTTCACTGTGGCCCGGTTCACTGTGGCCCGGTTCACTGTGGCCCGGTTCACTGTGGCCCGGTTCACTGTGGCCCGGCTCACTGTGGCCCGGCTCACTGTGCCCCGGCCCACTGTGGCCCGGCTCACTGTGGCCCGGGTCACTGTGGTCCAATCCACCAACTAGTTACTCAGCCCTCTCTGTGGGAGTAGTTTTGCGACAAAAGAATATACATACACACCTGTGTAATGGGGGTACCACCTCTGGTGCCAATGTGGGGACCCATAGCCTCGGAGAAGAAAATAAAAAGTATTCAGAGGAGACCTTATGGTTTCTCACTGAACACTAATATTATCTTCTCCTACCAAGTGTAATTGTACATAATTATCCAACCATCCGGAATACAAACTATAAAGTAATTATGAACATTTATAAACTGATTCACAAAATGTTTTAACATCGTGAAGCATATCAATGCTCATGTTGTCTGCCATCAATGCTCATGTTGTCTGCCATCAATGCTCATGTTGCCTGCCATCAATGCTCATGTTGTCTGCCATCAATGCCCATGTTGTCTGCCATCAATGCCCATGTTGTCTGCCATCAATGCTCACGTTGTCTGCCATCAATGCCCATGTTGTCTGCCATCAATGCTCATGTTGTCTGCCATCAATGCCCATGTTGTCTGCCATCAATGCTCATGTTGTCTGCCATCAATGCGCATGTTGTCTGCCATCAATGCTCACGTTGTCTGCCATCAATGCTCACGAGATCTGGGAGTCGACAGCCTCGCCCATCTCGAAGCAGTTAATACCTGTCCAATTCAAGAGCAAAAAGACACATAATCTGCGTATATTTTCTGCGTACATATCCAACAGGATCCCAAAGACAGGATCTCCTAGAGCAGGTGCTGACACCTGGCCCCGAGGGACGCTCGTCAACCTTGGTGGATGGTGGATGGCCAGGGGGGAGTGGCCACTGGTGGATGGCCAGGGGGGGAGTGGCCACTGGTGGATGGCCAGGGGGGAAATGGCCACTGGTGGATAGCCAGGGGGGGAGTGGCAACTGGTGGATGGCCAAGGAGGAGTGGCCACTGGTGGATGGCCAGGGGGGAGTGGCCACTGATGGATGGCCCAGGGGGGAGTGGCCACTGGTGGATGGCCAGGGAGGAGTGGCCACTGGTGGATGGCCAGGGGGGAGTGGCCACTGGTGGATGGCCAGGGGGGAGTGGCCACTGGTGGATGGCCAGGGGGGGAGTGGCCACTAGTGGATGGCCAAGGGAAGGGAAGACTTCGACAAGGAGAGAACTGAAAGTCATGGCACCTCGGGGTTCTCTCTCTCAAGACTAAGCTCTCGTCAGGTCGCAGGTCACAACAGCCTGGTTGCCCAAGGGGCGCCAGACGGCTCATACTTGTAATTGTGTAGCGGAGGTAAGTACCTGACGTTACAACCGCTGACAGGGATCCCACAACTAAAAATACAGCTCCTGTGCCACGCCAGAAACCAGCAAACGCAGGCAACCCACCAAACGTCAGTATTATGGTTATCTTGAGGTTATCTTGAGATGATTTCGGGGCTTTAGTGTTCCCGCGGCTCGGTCCTCGACCAGGCCTCCACCCCCAGGAAGCAGCCCGTGACAGCTGACTAACACCCAGGTACCTATTTTACTGCTAGGTAACAGGGACATAGGGTGAAAGAAACTCTGCCCATTGTTTCTCTATGCTATACGGTGCTCTATGTTTTACTAAAACGTCGCATTTTCAATGGATTGATCGATTCCATAAATAATGTGAAGCCGGATAACGAACGTTTTTGAATGTTCAAAACATTCAAAATCAAATTTTTTTTTTATTTTGTTCAAAATCAAAACATATGTAGAAAGCATTTCAGCCTGAGCGTCCAGAACACGTTATGTACAGGAGCCGTGAACAGTCACAGTCTAAAATACCTGACGAGCTTGTTGACAGTCTAATGACTAGTTAAGCACAGCTTGGAGACGCTGGGGACAGTCACAGATGCATCATCAAAACTCTTGATACAGTTGAATGATAACTTCTTAAGATAATAACAGTGCCTCCCGAGTACACTCCCAAGATGCTGGTGGTCAGGTAAACACAGTGACTGCCATGGTTCTCATAACATACTTAGGGGACCAGGGACCAGATTCACGAAAGCACTTACGCAAGCACTTACGAACGTGTACATTTTTCCTCAATCTTTGACGGCTTTGGTTACATTTATTAAACAGTTTACAAGCATGAAAACTTCCCATTCAACTGTTGTTATTGTTATAAACAGCCTCCTGGTACTTCGGAGCTCATTAACTGTTTAACAATTGGAAACAAAGCTGCCAAAGATTGAGAAAAGATGTACACGTTCGTAAGTGCTTGCGTAAGTGCTTTCGTGAATCTGGCCCCAGGGCCTAACGAGGCAGCTCCCCTTAGACCATATGAAGGATGTCATTGTCTCAAGAACAAACTATGTGACATCAGGCGACCCTAGACTATATTGAGAACTACATAGTTTGCTTCAAGAGCTAGAGAAACACGAACCCAGAAACGACTGTCAGAAAATTCACGTACAAATCTAACGAAGCCCGTCACTATGCAGGCGATGAGTCACAATAACGTGGCTGAAGTAGTTTGACCAGACCACACACTTGAAGGTGAAGGGACGACGACGTTTCGGTCCGTCCTGGACCATTCTCAAGTCGATTGTGAATGGTCGACTTGAGAAGGTTCCAGGACGGACCGAAACGTCGTCGTCCCTTCACCTTCTAGTGTGTGGTCTGATCAAACCAGTCACTATACTACGGGCATCTCCCGGGATTCCTCCCCCACACGACGTCATCTACAAAGTCAACACAAACATATGACACAACAGTACCGTAAAGAAGTAAGTTGAATGTCAGGGACAACCAGGAGGCCCGCGGCGACGCCCCCACCTCTCACACCCCCTCCGTCAACATCCTCCCTAATTACCAGCGAAAGGTAACTCTTTACGACTTGTCAAGACACTTAACGACCCCCAAACCTGTGTTTAGTATCTCAGGTACAGCCCCTCCTGGCCCTTGGCACACTTATAGTGTAAAATTAAACTCCAATAGAAGCAAGAATGAAGTGATTACATCATTTATGTATGTACTTAATGAAGGTAAGTGCCAGCTCTTGCGCTACGGAAAAAAATGAAATATAAAAACAGAAACCACGTACAAAACGCAGTCAAATCATAACATAGAACGAAAAGGCAATGTAAAGGATCTGGGTGTACTCGTATCGGAAGACCTTACCTTTAAAGATCACAATAAAGTAGCCGTCACAACTGCAAGAAAAATGACAGGTTGGATAACAAGAACTTTTCACGCTAAAGATGCTATACCAAAGATGATACTCTTCAAGACGCTAGTGCTCTCTAGAGTGGAATACTGTTGTACAATGACAGGATCTTTTAAAGCTGGAGAAATTGCTGACCTGGAGAGCGTGCAGAGATCCTTTACTGCTAGAATCCATTCAGTAAAACATCTAAACTGTTGGAACCGACTAAAGAGTCTAAATCTGTATTTTCTTGAGCGCAGGCAGGAGAAATACATTATAATTTACACGTGGAAAATAATAGAGGGACTGTCCCAAACCTGCACACAGAAATAACATCACATGAGACCAGAAGGCATGGCAGGATGTGCAGAATACCCCCGTTGAAGAGCAGAGATGCAACAGGTACTCTGAGAGAGAACTCTATCAACATCAGAGGCCCGAGATTGTTCAACACGCTTCCACTACACATAAGGGGCATAACTGGCCGACCCCCTCACAGTGTTCAAGAGAACTCGATAAATACCTCTTAATGATACCTGATCAACCAGGCTGTGATTCATACGTCATACTGCGAGCAGCCTGGTTGACCAGACAACAACGAGCAGGCCTGGGAGATGACCGGGCCGCGGGGACCCTAAGCCCCGAAACCAACACAAGGTAACCATCAAGGTAAGATAATCCTTACGTCATCAGAAAACTGAGTTCCGACAGCGAGAATTGAAACAGCTCTCGTTACATAGAAGCAGTGACCGTGCAGACTGTTGTGGCCTTCGTCAGGAGTCATGAAGATACTTGTGGGACAGAAAACTTAGCCGTCATCTTCTACCAGACCAAAAAATCTTGAACTAGAAAAGTTTCGTCTCAACCAAAGTCTTTATTAAGACCAAGACGGTGGTCATCAGAACACTGCCACACTGAAGCATCCAGAGTCATCTCCCAGGAGTGTTCTTGAGGTTATCTTGAGATGATTTCGGGGCTTTAGTGTCCCCGCGGACCCGGTCCCCGACCAGGCCTCCACCCCTAGGAAGCAGCCCGTGACAGCTGACTAACACCCAGGTACCTATTTTACTGCTAGATAACAGGGGCATAGGGTGAAAGAAACTCTGCCCATTGTTTCTCGCCGGCGCCTGGGATCGAACCCAGGACCACAGGATCACAAGTCCAGCGTGCTGTCCGCTCGGCCGACCGGCTCCCTGACCGGCCATCTTGGTCACTCTTCCGGCGTCAAAAAAACAAAAAGCTTCCCAGTTCTCTGAAAACGTTTCTAACATACAGGCGATGAGTCACAATAGCGTGGCTGAAGTATGATGACCAGACCACACACTAGAAGGTGAAGGGACGACGACGTTTCGGTCCGTCCTGAACCATTCTCAAGTCAATTGTTCGTCCTGGACCATTCTCAAGTCGATTGTCCGTCCTGGACCATTCTCAAGTCGATCTAACATGAAGCGAGGCACAGAAAACCTCGAGATCTGTTTATCTTTCTTTACACCAACGACGTCGTTAATAATTATCCAGGCGGAGAGAAACTCCCATACCTCGAAGTCTTTTTCCAAGCGACAGCATTGCTTGCATTTCCGGACCTCGGAGGACAGGCAATTTTACAGTGTGGTTCAGACGGAGGACCAGCTGTCATGTCAGGTGGAACAGACAGTGGGCCAGGTATCACCTCAGGTGGACAGCACCTGTCTACGTCAAGACCTGGGACACAGGTGGAGGCTATCACGCCAGGGACCCCCAGACAGAGCACTGTCCCGTGGGACTCATTTACATACCACCGGCCATTAACCCGTCTTAACCCTCCCATGCTAGTACGACCCTGCTCGACCCCCCCCCGTCCTCTCCACCTACCCCCCCCCTTCCCAAGACTTGCCTCAACCTTCCCCTGCCAGCTTAGTTTGTCAAACATTAACATCTCCATTTACGAAACCTGTGCATCTTTCTTGAACTATGGCTGCTTAGTCCTTCATTTTTTCAACAGTTTTTAAGAGATTTAAAACTTCACAACACAATTGTTGTCAGGTAGCGTTGCTGGCTAGTTATGGAAGCATTCCACGTAGCTCGGGATTATATATATATATATATATATATATATATATATATATATATATATATATATATATATATATATATATATATATATATATATATATATATTAAATTGACCGAAAAAGTAAGATTAATAATTCTAACACGAATTTTCTCGATCTTTCTTATGTTTCTTTTCACTATTGATGGTAATTGAAAAATCAATTCTCCAAAATTCATTTTTATTTCTAGTCTGACGCGACACTTGAACGCGTATCGTAATAACTTATTACATTTTCAAAGACTTTTAGTTTACACACACACAACTATTACCTGCAAACACTAAACAGAGTTCTTACTTATGCTATGGTTTAAACAGCTTTCATTTTTCATTTTATACCCGCATTTTGGGTGAGGTGATATGTTACAACAGTTTTGGATGAGCTGAACAAAACTTTCAACAATGTGTAGTGCCTCGCAGATGTCAAGCCGCCTCCTATCGCTGTATCTATCGATGATTTCTGTGTTGTTTGCTAAGATTTCTCTGATGATGGTCTGGTTGTGGGAAGAGATTATATGTTCCTTAATGGAGCCCTGTTGCTTATGCATCGTTAATCGCCTGGAAAGAGATGTTGTTGTCTTGCCTATATACTGAGTTTTTTGAGGCTTACATTCCCCAAGAGGGCATTTGAAGGCATAGACGACGTTGGTCTCTTTTAAAGCGTTCTGCTTTGTGTCTGGAGAGTTTCTCATGAGTAGGCTGGCCGTTTTTTTGGTTTTATAGTAAATCGTCAGTTGTATCTTCTGATTTTTGTCTGTAGGGATAACGTTTCTATTAACAATATCTCTTCAGGACCCTTTCCTCCGTTTTATGAGCTGTGGAAAAGAAGTTCCTGTAAAATAGTCTAATAAGGGGGTATAGGTGTTGTGTTAGTTGTCTCTTCAGAGGTTGCATGGCGTTTCACTTTCCTTCTTATGATGTCTTCAACGAAACCATTGGAGAAGCCGTTGTTGACTAGGACCTGCCTTACCCTACAGAGTTCTTCGTCGACTTGCTTCCATCCTGAGCTGTGGCTGAGAGCACGGTCGACATAACAACACTCCTCTTATACCTGTCTGGGCAGTCACTGTTGGCACTTAGGCACATTCCTATGTTTGTTTCCTTAGTGTAGACTGCAGTGTGGAAACCTCCGCTCCTTTCCATGACTGTTACATCTAGAAAGGGCAGCTTCCCATCCTTCTCCATCTCGTAAGTGAAACGCAACACAGAATTCTGCTCAAATGCCTCCTTCAGCTCCTGCAGATGTCTGACATCAGGTACCTGTGTAAAAATGTCGTCAGCATACCTGCAGTATATGGCTGGTTTCAAGTTCATGTAGACTAAGACTTTTTGCTCGATGGTCGCGATTGAGGACAGATGTAGAGGTTTCGTCAGTGGCTGCATAACTGCCTGACGGTTCCCGGCCTCTCCACCCACCTTGGCTTCAATTATGTTAACGTGAGCCTCTAGGTCCCCCTCCAAACAAGTTTGAAGTGATTCTCTTCAGGTGGCCCTCAAGCGGTGGAGTCCAGGAACAAGGGAGCCCCTTAAGCGGAGTACTCAGCGGCACGACCTGGCCCGCAGCAAGGCCTCGAGATCCTAAGTAAATACTCTACCAATCCTCATCCTCCAAGTGTTGTCAAGTCGACTGACCTCGTTGAGTGACCCCTACGAGTGACCCCGTCGAGTGACCCCGTCGAGTGACCCCGTTGAGTGACCCCGTTGAGTGACCCCGTCGAGTGACCCCGTCGAGTGACCCCGTCGAGTGACCCCGTCGAGTGACCCCGTCGAGTGACCCCGTTGAGTGACCCCGTCGAGTGACCTCGTTGAGTGACCTCGTTGAGTGACCCCGTCGAGTGACCCCGTCGAGTGACCTCGTTGAGTGACCCCGTCGAGTGACCCCGTCGAGTGACCCCGTCGAGTGACCCCGTCGAGTGACCCCGTCGAGTGACCCCGTTGAGTGACCCCGTCGAGTGACCCCGTTGAGTTACCCCGTACAATGCACCCTCCCGAAGGCATCATCACATCACCAACAGAACTCAACATCCTGCAAGAATCGTCTATTATTGAGTGTTGCCATGTTTTACCTGCCGCTGGGTCCACCCCGGTGACCGGGCTGGCTGCTCTTCGCTTGTCCCGTCTCTACGGCAGCCTGTCTTGTGCCTCCGGAATATACGGCCCGGAAGGTATTCTGGAGCAAATCCTTCACCTCAAGATGTTACATGAAGATGTTGGTCATTGTTAAGGCAGCTACCTGTCCCCCCGAGACACCCAGGCCAGTAGTTACGGCTATACACAGGTGTTGAAGACAGTTAGAGGTTCCAAAGACACTACACAGGTACAGAAACCTGTGTTCATGTAAAGACCGCTGTACCCATCATTAGTGAGTGATGGGTATAACACTGTTGGTGAGTGAACGCATGTGCTCCTCGCTGCGAATTAGGACGAGAGTTGCAATCGATTCGTTTTATGACTTCCTGTATGAGGCAGTTACGGCTGACAGTCATTTACAGGAGCCGTGGTGATGGTAGCTGTCCATTGATGCTCTCTACAACCTCGTCATCAATGGTAAGTAGTACTTACGGGGGTCATGATGAATTCTTAATGGTGAACCTTTAATCAAAATATCGTAGTGTGTTATTTAAGGATCAAAGATACTATTAAACAACATAGGTGTGTGTGTGTGTGTGTGTGTGTGTGTGTGTGTGTGTGTGTGTGTGTGTGTGTGTGTGTGTGTGTGTGTGTGTGTGTGTCCCCTGTGACCTTGCCTGACCCCTGGAGACATCACAAGGTCCCATAGTGAAGGTATTCAGGGACGTTACTTGACCCGGCATCACTTTCTCCTGCTGGGTGTGTGTGTGTGTCTCCTGCCTCGCTCCATCCCTTATCCCTCTCCTTCTGTCCCTCCCTCTCGCCCCCTCCCCCCAGGGGCCGTCCCGGACTCACCAGATGGACAGATCCTGTCATCCTGGCAAGCAATCTTTCCCTGTCCTCATGCGAGGAAACAACGCTCTGACAGCCGACGATGATTGGCTACGATTAGTAATTGGGTCGTTACAGGTGAGTCTTTTTTTCCTTTAACATGTCAGGCAAGGTACTGAAACGGCCGCTCCCAAACTGCCAGCTTAAGCCTCTCATTTCTTTCCTAAGTCTCTCGAGAACACAGTTAACTGTGTAAACAAGGTGGGCAAGGAGAAGAGAGAGAGATGAGGAGGAGGAGGAGGCGCTAGGTAATGACAAGAAACATCTGGGAAGCTTGAGAAGTAATGACGACACTGGAGAGGAAATGACATGTCTCGCTGCCCAGCCGAGCAGGGGTCACCCCTACACCCTCCCCTACATGCCTTCCCTTCCCCCCCACCCACATCCCCCCCACCCACATTCTTCCAGCACCCCGTTCCAACTTTTCCGAACACCGCCCACACTACCAACATTTGGGTATTGTCCAATAAGGATTTGAATATAGTTCCCTTTGCAGCCTCTCCCTATCCGATGTCTCCTCCTATCCGATGTCTCCTCCTATCCGATGTCTCCTCCTATCAGATGTCTCCTCCTATCAGATGTCTCCTCCTATCAGATGTCTCTTCACCTGAGCAGGTTCCAAAGGTCTCTTGCATGCTCCTGGAACCAATGGGCAGCAGAGAAGTCAATCAAGTGGTGGAAGAGATTGTGGTACATGTATATTATATATATATATCCCAAGACAAGACAATGCGTCTCTTCCTCCAACATCACTTCTCACCCGCAAATAAACGCGTCACTGAAAGATTCACTGATATTGCATAATCGCTTCCGCAAGTGACGAGAGCTTAAGTGTTTGCGCATCCCCGCGATATCGGTTCTTCCGCGACGCAACTCTCGCTTAATGTTGGTACCCTCAAGACAGAGATACAACACTGAGACTGAACCTTCAACACCCCCTTCAACACCTCCTTCAACACCCCCTTCAACACCCCCCTTCAGTGACGTCTTATATCGTCCCTTTAAGCAATTCTAAAAGCAACAACACTAAGAGCACGAACCTTCGGCCTAACACGTGTGGGTCAGCGGTTCGAGCCTCCAAGAGCCCAGGTGAGTGAAATAATAATAATAATAATAATAATAATAAAAGTGTTGTTTATACCTTAGCACCTTACTCCGATATCCCAGCACCTTATGCCGATATCCCAGCACCTTATTCCGATATCCCAGCACCTTATTCCGATATCCCAGCACCTTTTTCCGATATCCCAGCACCTTATTCCGATATCCCAGCTCCTTACCGTCATATCCCAGCACCTTACCGTCATATCCCAGCTCCTTACCGTCATATCCCAGCTCCTTACCGTCATATCCCAGCTCCTTACCGTCATATCCCAGCTCCTTACCGTCATATCCCAGCTCCTTACCGTCATATCCCAGCTCATAGCCTATTCTCATGCCTATCCACGTGTCACACAGTCATGCTGGTTGTGCACTTTCCTCTGACAATTACGTCACCTTACCTTACCTGACCCTCGTCCTTGTCTCCAAGGACTTGTAGAACTCCTTACCCGACCCTCGCCCTTGTCTCCAAGGACTTGTAGAACTCCTTACCTAACCCTCGCCCTTGTCTCCAAGGACTTGTAGAACTCCTTACCTGACCCTCGCCCTTGTCTCTAAGGACTTGTAGAACTCCTTACCTAACCCTCGCCCTTGTCTCCAAGGACTTGTAGAACTCCTTACCTGACCCTCGTCCTTGTCTCCAAGGACTTGTAGAACTCCTTACCTGACCCTCGTCCTTGTCTCCAAGGACTTGTAGAACTCCTTACCTGACCCTCGCCCTTGTCTCCAAGGACTTGTAGAACTCCTTACCTGACCCTCGTCCTTGTCTCCAAGGACTTGTAGAACTCCTTACCTGACCCTCGTCCTTGTCTCCAAGGACTTGTAGAACTCCTTACCTGACCCTCGTCCTTGTCTCCAATGACTTGTAGAACTCCTTACCTGACCCTCGCCCTTGTCTCCAAGGACTTGTAGAACTCCTTACCTGACCCTCGTCCTTGTCTCCAAGGACTTGTAGAACTCCTTACCTGACCCTCGTCCTTGTCTCCAAGGACTTGTAGAACTCCTTACCTGACCCTCGTCCTTGTCTCCAATGACTTGTAGAGCTCCTTACCTGACCCTCGTCCTTGTCTCCAAGGACTTGTAGAGCTCCTTACCTGACCCTCGTCCTTGTCTCCAAGGACTTGTAGAACTCCTTACCTGACCCTCGTCCTTGTCTCCAAGGACTTGTAGAACTCCTTACCTGACCCTCGTCCTTGTCTCCAAGGACTTGTAGAACTCCTTACCTGACCCTCGTCCTTGTCTCCAAGGACTTGTAGAACTCCTTACCTGACCCTCGTCCTTGTCTCCAAGGACTTGTAGAACTCCTTACCTGACCCTCGTCCTTGTCTCCAAGGACTTGTAGAACTCCTTACCTGACCCTCGTCCTTGTCTCCAAGGACTTGTAGAACTCCTTACCTGACCCTCGTCCTTGTCTCCAAGGACTTGTAGAACTCCTTACCTGACCCTCGTCCTTGTCTCCAAGGACTTGTAGAACTCCTTACCTGACCCTCGTCCTTGTCTCCAAGGACTTGTAGAACTCCTTACCTGACCCTCGTCCTTGTCTCCAAGGACTTGTAGAACTCCTTACCTGACCCTCGTCCTTGTCTCCAAGGACTTGTAGAACTCTTTAAACGCGATTACAATACGTTGAAGGATTTTTTGTGGGTATCTGCATGGTGATATAAATTTGTTATCCTTATCTAGTGTCTTACCGGTCAAGCCTTTCTCAAACACGTAGAGAATCCTGGACGACACAAGAATGCAGATCCATAAATCATAGATGACTTGGAAAGAAAAAAATAGATCCATAAAATCCTGGATGTGGAGAATCAATGATCACAGTAAACAGGGAGATGCAGCATCCTGGAAGAGATTAGACTCGTGCAAGATGACCTGCTCAGGCTCCTGCAGTGATGCTGAGGTGATCACCCGATAGAGACGAGAGCTTGGGCACTATAAGTGCCCGAGGGCCGTCAACACACACCTTGGAAACAACATAACCGAGCTGGAGCAGCCGTCAATGCAGGTAAGTCACTCCTTCCATGTCTGTTTGTCGAGTTTTTATAATCATTTGAGGGGCGAAAATTTTTTAGCTACTCAGAACGAAATGTCCATGTAGCACGGGCTATGGTGAGCCCGTAATTGAGTTCGGTTATTCGTGATAACCTCGTTACTCTGATATTTGGGTCAAAGTTTTAAATGGAGGTGGGGTTTCCTCCTTTTTCCCTGTTTCTTTTTCGCTTCTGTTTTAATCGTGTTTTTTAATAACATTACCTTGGTGGCGGATGTAAAAGATTAAGATTTCTCTTAACACGAGAAAATGTTTGGTTAAAGCTGCAGAGACAATATGGAGGTGAGGTGTAGGTGGATGTTAGGTGAAGGTGAGGTGTAGGTGAGGTGGATGTGGGGGGGGGAGGGGGGTGGATGAGAGGTGTAGGAGAGGTGGAGATGAAGGTAGATGTGAGGTGGAGGCTGTGAAGGGCAGTAGTACGCCTACACACACACACACACACAGCAGCTGGGTGTGGGACTCCTCCCCAGCACCAAGGCTGCCTGCCAGCTGACCAGTCACTCCCAAGCCCACACAGGGACACACCCTAGTCATCGTAGGTGTTTATTTCGTTCCAGGGGAAAAAAACAACAACAAAAAACACCTGCACAGTGTCAGAGAGAGAGTCAGCCCATGATTACATTCCTCTACTCACATATTTGTGCAAACTACACGCATTTCCGGGGAAAGAAATCTAGCTATTGGGCCCCGCCTCCTAGTTATTATTTTTTTGGGGCAAATCTTCAAAATCTTAGAATCCAGATTTGTAATACTGTTGATTTTCACTACTGATTTATCCTTCAGTAACTCTTTGACAATGGAAGGACAGCTTCCTCACGGCCTCATCACACTTGTGTGTCATCTTGTAAGGTTAAGTCTTGCTTGAGAGAAGAATTTATCGATGTGGTTTAAGGCTTGAGAAATTGAATGTTTTGATTATGGTCTGTTTTACTTCTTCCTTTATATTGGGTTCCTGTGTATGTGTGTGTGTGTGTGTGTGTGTGTGTGTATGTGTGTGTAGTGTGTGTGTGTGTGTGTGTGTGTGTGTGTATTCACCTAGTTGTGTTTGCGGGAGTTGAGCTTTGCTCTTTCGGTCCGCCTCTCAACTGTCAATCAACTGTTTACTAACTACCTTTTTTTTCTCCACACCACACACACACACGCATCCCAGGAAGCAGCCCGTCACAGCTGACTAACTCCCAAGTACCTATTTACAGCTAGGTAACAGGGGCATTCAGGGTGAAAGAAACTTTGCCCATTTGTTTCTGCCTGGTGCGGGAATCGAACCCGCGCCACAGAATTACGAGTCCTGCGCGCTATCCACCAGGCTACCAGGCCCCTTGTGTGTGTGTTTATGTGTGTGTGTGTGTGTGTGTGTGTGTGTGTGTGTGTGTACTCACCTAGTTGTACTCACCTAGTTGTGCTTGCGGGGGTTGAGCTCTGGCTCTTTGGTCCCGCCTCTCAACCGTCAATCAACAGGTGTACAGGTTCCTGAGCCTATTGGGCTCTATCATATCTACACTTGAAACTGTGTATGGAGTCAGCCTCCACCACATTGCTTCCTAATGCATTCCATTTGTCAACCACTCTGACACTAAAAAAGTTCTTTCTAATATCTCTGTGGCTCATTTGGGCACTCAGTTTCCACCTGTGTCCCCTAGTGCGTGTGCCCCTTGTGTTGTGTGTGTGTGCGTGTGTGTGTGTGTGTGTGTGTGTGTGTGTGTGTGTGTGTGTGTGTGTGTGTGTGTGTGTGTGTGTGTGTGTGTGTGTGTGTACTCACCTAATTGTACTCACTTAATTGTGCTTGCAGGGGTTGAGCTTTGGCTCTTTGGTCCCGCCTCTTAACTGCCAATCAACTGGTGTACAGATTCCTGAGCCTACTGGGCTCTATCATATCTACATTTGAAACTGTGTATGGAGTCAGCCTCCACCACATCACTGCCTAATGCATTCCATCCGTTAACTACTCTGACACTGAAAAAGTTCCTTCTAACGTCTCTGTGGCTCATGTGGGTACTCAGTTTCCACCTGTGTCCCCCTTGTTCGCGTCCCACCAGTGTTGAATAGTTTATCCTTGTTTACCCGGTCGATTCCTCTGAGGATTTTGTAGGTTGTGATCATGTCTTCCCTTACTCTTCTGTCTTCCAGTGTCGTAAGGTGCATTTCCCGCAGCCTTTCCTCGTAACTCATGCCTCTTAGTTCTGGGACTAGTCTAGTGACATACCTTTGGACTTTTTCCAGCTTCGTCTTGTGCTTAACAAGATACGGGCTCCATGCTGGGGCCGCATACTCCAGAATTGGTCTTACATATGTGGTGTACAAGATTCTGAATGATTCCTTACACAGGTTGCTGAACGCTGTTCTGATGTTAACCAGCCTCGCATATGCCGCAGACGTTATTCTTTTTATGCGGGCTTCAGGAGACAGGTTTGGTGTGATATCAACTCCTAGATCTTTCTCTCTGTCCGTTTCATTAAGTACTTCATCTCCTATTCTGTATCCTGTGTCTGGCCTCCTGTTTCCACTGCCTAGTTTCATTACTTTGCATTTACTCGGGTTGAACTTCAACAGCCATTTGTTGGACCATTCACTCAGTCTGTCTAGGTCATCTTGTAGCCTCCTACTATCGTCCTCAGTTTCAATCCTCCTCATAATTTTTGCATCATCGGCAAACATTGAGAGAAACGATTCTATACCCACTGGGAGATCATTTACATTTAAGAAACATATCAGAAACAGTATAGGTTCAAGGACTGACCCCTGCGGGACTCCACTCGTAACGTCTCGCCAATCCGAGACCTCACCCCTCACACTGACTCGTTGTCTCCTGTTACTTAGGTACTCCTGTATCCAACGGAGTACCTTCCCTTTCACTCCAGCCTGCATCTCCAGCTTTTTTCACTACCTAGCCCGTGTGTGTGTGTGTGTGTGTGTGTGTGTGTGTGTGTGTGTGTGTGTGTGTGTGTGTGTGTGTTTGTAATTTATCTGAACGCTATAGCACATCTGATTCACACTCTGGGGGTGGTCGTCATGAACGTTAGTGTTGAGGCTACGGGACCAACCAACCAAACCAACTCAAACCAACCAAACCAACCAGCGTCGAACTGTTCCTCTAACATCATGTAATGACCTTGACCTTCTCCGACCTCTCCCTGGTCTGGGCCCGCAGGATCGAGCTTCAGCTCTCGGTTCTAGGCTATCTAATCTATCTTTTCTGGCCTACGCTACATTTACATCCTTTTGGTGATGCCAATCTTGAAGATTAAGAAGTGTCGTCTTATTTTCTCCCCCCACTGGCAGTAGCTTCTGGAGAGTAGAACATTTTCTGGAATATCCCTGTGTGACCTGTGAGCGGACAGTTGACCTGTGAGCGGACAGTTGACCTGTGAGCAGACAGTTGACCTGTGAGCGGACAGTTGACCTGTGAGCGGACAGTTGACCTGTGAGCGGACAGTTGACCTGTGAGCAAACAGTTGACCTGTGAGCAAACAGTTGACCTGTGAGCGGAAAGTTGACCTGTGAGCGGACAGTTGACCTGTGAGCTGACAGAGTTGACCTGTGAGCGGACAGTTGACTCTGTGAGCGGACAGTTGACCCTGTGAGCGGACAGTTGACCCTGTGAGCGGACAGTTGACCCTGTGAGCGGACAGAGTTGACTCTGTGAGCGGACAGTTGACCCTGTGAGCGGACAGAGTTGACCTGTGAGCGGACAGAGTTGACCTGTGAGCGGACAGAGTTGACCTGTGAGCGGGCAGAGTTGACCTGTGAGCTGATGCAGTGAGGCCTTCTGTGAGCAGCAAGATTTAACTTTCTGTGAGCGAGAACAGTGTTAGATACAAGAAAGGATGCTAGTATGTAGAATGGCTTTTCGGGCAATTGTTCTATAGCTCTCCTTAGTCACTTAAAAGCAATCGACGTTGATGTAACATTAAATCGACATCGATTAAATTGATCCTACGTTGATTAAACGTTATGAAATCATGGTTTTTGCCGGCTGGGGGGGAGGGGGGGTAGGGGCACGACCCCAGCAAAAACATTTGCATAAACAATAACAAAAATAAATAACGATATTATAACTGATTTATAATAAATCACGATATTATAACTGATTTATAATAAATCACGATATTATAACTGATATTTCAGATACGGAATCAAGGCACCTTTAACGGCATCTGAGATATCCCCCCTACCAGAGGGCAGTCAGGTGTGACAAGGAACAGTTACCGGCCATAATTAAAACAGGTGTAGAGAAGGTCACAGGTGTCCCTGCGTCCCCGCAGATGAAGTGGCAAGTGGAGGCAGGTGCAACAGAGCAAGAACCTTCTCCACCACCCACCTACAAGACTCCAGGCGCCTCCCTGGCGTCCTTGGGGGCAAACCCAGGAGACTTCTCCTGTGTTGCTTAAGCCTGTCTTAGAGCATTTGAGCCTACACTAGAGCGCCTCAGCCAGCATCTCAGACCCGCCCGTGGAGGAGGGGACGACGAGTTAGAGAGGCCGAGGCCGTAACCTGAAACCTACCGTCAAGTTCACTTAGGTTTTTGCTTCGACAAAAACCGGCAATCACCAGGCCTTATACGTCGACGAAAAAGATCGACCACTCTTGTAGGTGGTGATGACCTGTCTATTCCGGGTGTTGGGAGGAGAGGGGGGGGGGACGTAAACTGGTGCACACCCTCGGAAATATGTATTAACCGGGTATACATACTCAAGTCTAGGGTTACGATTTTAATGGTTGGTTTACACGTAGATAATTTACGAAGCAAGCCAGGTCTTGTTTCTACAGACTATATCTACAATGGGCCATAACCACACCCCCTCTACAACAGAACATAACCACACCCCCTCTACAACAGGAAAGAACCACACCCCCTCTACAACAGAACATAACCACACCCCCTCTACAACAGGAAAGAACCACACCCCCTCTACAACAGGACATAACCACACCCCCTACAACAGGACATAACCACACCCCCTCTACAACAGGAAAGAACCACACCCCCTCTACAACAGGAAAGAACCACACCCCCTCTACAACAGGAAAGAACCACACCCCCTCTACAACAGGAAAGAACCACACCCCCTCTACAACAGGAAAGAACCACACCCCCTCTACAACAGGAAAGAACCACACCCCTCTACAACAGGAAAGAACCACACCCCCCTCTACAACAGGAAAGAACCACACCCCCTCTACAACAGGAAAGAACCACACCCCCTCTACAACAGGAAAGAACCACACCCCTCTACAACAGGAAAGAACCACACCCCCTCTACAACAGGAAAGAACCACACCCCCTCTACAACAGGACATAACCACACCCCCTCTACAACAGAACATAACCACACTCCCTCTACAACAGAACATAACCACACTCCCTCTACAACAGAACATAACCACACCCCCCCTACAACAGAACATAACCACACTCCCTCTACAACAGAACATAACCACACCCCCTCTACAACAGAACATAACCACACTCCCTCTACAACAGAACATAACCACACTCCCTCTACAACAGAACATAACCACACCCCCCCTACAACAGAACATAACCACACCCCCCCCTACAACAGAACATAACCACACTCCCTCTACAACAGGACATAACCACACCCCCTCTACAACAGAACATAACCACACTCCCTCTACAACAGAACATAACCACACTCCCTCTACAACAGGACATAACCACACCCCCTCTACAACAGAACATAACCACACTCCCTCTACAACAGAACATAACCACACCCCCCCTACAACAGAACATAACCACACCCCTCTACAACAGAACATAACCACACTCCCTCTACAACAGGACATAACCACACCCCCTCTACAACAGAACATAACCACACTCCCTCTACAACAGAACATAACCACACCCCCTCTACAACAGGACATAACCACACCCTCTACAACAGGAAAGAACCACACCCCCTCTACAACAGGAAAGAACCACACCCCCCTACAACAGGAAAGAACCACACCCCCCTACAACAGGAAAGAACCACACCCCCCTACAACAGGAAAGAACCACACCCCCTCTACAACAGGAAAGAACCACACCCCCCTACAACAGGAAAGAACCACATCCCCCTACAACAGGAAAGAACCACACCCCCTACAACAGGAAAGAACCACACCCCTCTACAACAGGAAAGAACCACACCCCCTACAACAGGAAAGAACCACACCCCTCTACAACAGGAAAGAACCACACCCCCTCTACAACAGGAAAGAACCACACCCCCTCTACAACAGGAAAGAACCACACCCCCTCTACAACAGGAAAGAACCACACCCCCTCTACAACAGGAAAGAACCACACCCCCTCTACAACAGGACATAACCACACCCCCCCTACAACAGGACATAACCACACCCCCCCTACAACAGGACATAACCACACCCCTCTACAACAGGAAAGAACCACACCCCCTCTACAACAGAACATAACCACACCCCCTCTACAACTGGAAAGAACCACACCCCCTCTACAACAGAACATAACCACACACCCTCTACAACAGGACATAACCACACCCCCTCTACAACTGGAAAGAACCACACAAAAAACTCGTAAACTAAAAACTCATCAGCTTTCCTCTTCATCATCCGCAAAAAAAAAAACTCTAGCAAAGAAACACAAAACTGTTGTGTCTAGCCAAAGGCTTCAACTGCAGCCCTCCCCTCCCCTGAAAAGAAACATTTACATCAATAATATAAATCTCATACCTCAACATCAACACGACACGACAATGTCATTGGGGCAAAAACAGCAACAAAAAATAAATCTAAAATTATAATCGGGTCGTTTACCTCTAGACACAAAAAATGAGTCAATACACGCACAGTACTTGAGATACTGACCTCATTATAAGGAAATTCCTGACAATGCACTCAAGAGACTAAAAACAATCGCTCAGGTACGTTGTGCGAGAGAAAGTAAGTCGGTGAATTAATGATGAACTCCTTCAGTGAGTAGAGAACGACGCAGAAGGCCCCTAAAGACACTATATATAACCTTGTATGATCGCTTCCTGGGTGGTGTGTGTGTGTGCATGTGAGTGACCTTGCTAGCGTGCGCCTCCTGAGGGCATCATAGGAAACGATATAAAAAAAACCTCCGCTTGAATCCCAAGAGTGCCTTTAGGATTGTGTGATAGTGATTGTTATGGTGTGTGTGTGTGTGCGTGTGAGTGACCTTGCTAGCGTGCGCCTCCTGAGGGCATCATAGGAAACGATATAAAAAAACCTCCGCTTGAATCCCAATAGTGCCTTTAGGATTGTGTGATAGTGATTGTTATGGTGTGTGTGTGCGCGTGTGAGTGACCTTGCTAGCGTGCGCCTCCTGAGGGCATCATAGGAAACAATATAAAAAAAACCTCCGCTTGAATCCCAATAGTGCCTTTAGGATTGTGTGATAGTGATTGTTATGCACCCGGTGTGTGGGGAGGAGACTTTAACGGCAAACGAGGTCCGCTCACTTATATTAAGAAGTCCGTTGTTCACCTGGGCTAGGGGGGGAGGGGGGGGGAGTGTTCATGTTCACCACTTGATAATGGGCTTCCCGAAATGTCGTTGTTTCCTAATTTTCTGTTGCGTGGTTAGGATATTTTATCCAGCCACTCAAACTTGTGGACATACCCAACTTAACGTGGTACTTAGAAACTCATTCCACATATCTGCAACCCTATTTCTGAACCAGAATTGACCTCTTTCTTCTAATCAGTTCACAATGATAGTTCCTAAGATGCGGGATTAACCGTGTCACACTTTTCCGTAAACTCTTTAAGAGGTCCTCTTTTTATGCCACGTGGTTCTACCTTCCTTATCAGAGTTCCGAACCACGTGCTTCTACCTTCTTTATCAGAGTCCGAACCACGTGCTTCTACCTTCTTTATCAGAGTCCGAACCACGTGCTTCTACCTTCCTTATCAGAGTCCGAACCACGTGCTTCTACCTTCTTTATCAGAGTCCGAACCACGTGCTTCTACCTTCTTTATCAGAGTCCGAACCACGTGCTTCTACCTTCTTTATCTGTCTCTTCTGGGGTAAACTTTGTTTCGGTCAAGCTTGAATTTGGAACACCAGCCCTGCTAGGTGGAGAGGGAAGGGGGTTGGGGGGGGGGGGGGAGGTGGTGTTCAGGCAGTTTAGGCTTCAGGCTAAAGACCTACAACCTTCTATCTAATCTTCACCAGTGTATGGTCACCTCTTGTTTTGTTTGCCCAGCTTGATTGCCCGTGAATATCCTCCACACACCTATACGTGTACACAGAAGCTTAGGCTGGTTCTTTAGTTTTGGGATAATGTTCTCAATACTGCCTCACAGCTTCTCTCCTAATTCCTACATACTAATTGATAGAATACTGATACTGTGTGAGATATTGCCAAACGCAATCATCTGAGAATGATTATATTATTCTCAGATGATTATATTATGAGCTAATATTATATTAGCTCATAATAAAAATCGAAAGAATGGACATAACGTTTAGAATCAGGCAGGAAAGACCTGGGTAAATACGGGTTTACTGGTTTGGAAACAGAGCTATTGTTTGATGGAACAAATTACCGGGTAACGTAACAGACGTGAGATTCCTGAATTGTTTTAAGCGTAGGTGAGACATATAAATGCATAAATTTGGGTGGGTCTAATCATGAACTGCCTCGTATAGGCCAATAGGTGTTCTTCCCTCTCCTTAACTCTAATGTTCTTAGTTGATACAGACAGTATGCAAAAATAATGTGGCTGAAATCTGATGATAAACGGGTTACAATCACCAGTACACGAGTTACAATCACCAGTACACGGGTTACAATCACCGAAGCTAAGCCACTGCCAGATCTCCCAGGCAACCAGAACCCAGCCAATCTTTACCAAAACCCCAAACGACGCGACCATACCACCACCCCCATGATGGTATCGTGGTGGTGGTGGTGTGGGCGACCATACCACCACCCCCATGATGGTGTGGTGGTGGTGGTAGGGGACCGACAAAGAACCCGACAAAGAACCTGGAGTTTGGGCCATCGTGGACCAGCTTCACCAGCCACAGTAGGCGAGGGTTTGTCCTCTTCACCGCATAAGGTGACTATATAACCTCTTCCTACACAACACAACTCGGTCGCTTTTGTCCCTCCTGTGTCCTGAGGCCTTATAAGACCTGACTGGTCCGCACACCTCCAAGACGGGTTTTGGAAACGTTTAATTATATGATTTAAAGTGTAACTTATTCCACAGGTATACCAAGCAACTTCTATACAGGAATACCAAATAAAACTACATGTGATGCAGTTTACATATATATTTCCCTCTCTATCTCCCAACGTTACCTGCATCTTAAACCTTTACAGTGTTACCAGTGTTACCACGTCAGTTACATGGCTACACTGACGTGTTTGGTACCCCCGGTCATGGCTACACTGACATGCTTGGTACCCCCAGCCATGGGGTACTCCCGGCCATGGCTACACTGCCCTGTTTGGTACCCCCAGCCATGGGGTACCCCCGGCCATGGCTACACTGCCCTGTTTGGTACCCCCAGCTGGGTACCCCCAGCCATGGCTACACTGCCCTGTTTGGTACCCCCAACCATGGGGTACCCCCAGCCATGGTACCCCCAGCCATGGCTACACTGCCCTGTTTGGTACCCCCAGCCATGGCTACACTGCCCTGTTTGGTACCCCCAGCCATGGTACCCCCAGCCATGGCTACACTGCCCTGTTTGGCACCTCCCCTCCCCCCAGCTCTAAGTACACTAGCGTGTTTGATCTTCTGTCGACGCAGACAGCGGTCCGCTACTACCCCAACAAGCACTGTGTGTCCAGGCCATGTTTAACTTCTCGAAAGGGAAACTCACTTATTTTTCAACCATTATTTTTTTTTTCCAAGTCAAATTCGGAGTCCAGAATCTCCCAAGTCACCAATCGTGTGTTCTGAGACCATCTTGGGAGTCATTCTCCTCGACTCTACACGTTTCATTCAACTTCTCTCGCGTTGGCTGTCTCCAAATTGTAAAAAAATATAAACAAATTAAAAAAATGTAATTCAATTACATGAAAATAATTTCCTCCGCTAGAGGAGCCGGTCGGCCGAGCGGACAGCACGCGGTACTTGTGATCCTGTGGTCCCGGGTTCGATCCCGGGCGCCGGCGAGAAACAATGGGCAGAGTTTCTTTCACCCAATGCCCCTGTTACCTAGCAGTAAAATAGGTACCTGGGTGTTAGTCAGCTGTCACGGCCTGCTTCCTGGGGGTGGAGGCCTGGTCGAGGACCGGGCCGCGGGGACACTAAAAGCCCCGAAATCATCTCAAGATAACCTCAAGATAACATGCACTCGGGACTCTATAGGAAACGATCAAGATCTTTTTCCACCTGTCCTTCTAATAGCACGTCGTAATTTGACGTATATTCTCCCAAAGGCCCCCCCAAAAACCCGTCTTACTAGAAAACGGAAGCGGCTGGCGAAAGTGACATACTGTCCCGTTTTCTGTTTTGGGTCCTCTGGTAAGTTAAGAAAAGTGCACTTTAGTACGACAAGTTCTAGACGTTTTGAACGCTCGGGAGAACGCCCTGGATAAGACCTCCTGGTATAAGCGCCACTTTATATAGAAAAAAGTAATTTTCTCCCATCCTCTTTTGTCAAGGTAACAGTATATTAAAGCGGGCATGAATATAGCTAAGCAGATAACAGCATTTCTCGCGTGAAAAACTCTCAACTGAGGAGTATTACAGCACAGAAATACAATGTAATACAGGAAAAATACAAGTAAATGACTGGATCACAGAAATAAAAAGCATTGGTTTTTATTTCCTGGTCTTAAGTGCCTGTCACGCCGGCATTTTATCAACTGAACAAAAACTATTTATATACAAAAAAAAAGGAATATGGAAAGATTCACAACGATTTTCTCTACTTGGTTCAGAGAAAGTAATTTCCAATAGACGCCTGCACACCTGCCTGGAGCCGCCAGGTGTACACACCTGCCTGGAGCCGCCAGGTGTACACACCTGCCTGGAGCCGCCAGGTGTACACACCTGCCTGGAGCCGCCAGGTGTACACACCTGTCTGGAGCCGCCAGGTGTACACACCTGTCTGGAGCCGCCAGGTGTACACACCTGCCTGGAGCCGCCAGGTGTACACACCTGTCTGGAGCCGCCAGGTGTCCACACCTGCCTGGAGCCGCCAGGTGTACACACCTGCCTGGAGCCGCCAGGTGTACACACCTGCCTGGAGCCGCCAGGTGTACACACCTGTCTGGAGCCGCCAGGTGTACACACCTGTCTGGAGCCGCCAGGTGTTGTCTTCACCCCGGAGTTTCATCTCAGGCTTCCTTAACAGGATATTTTTGACCTCTTCTCTGCAACAAAATACAATTCTTTATTCAGGAACTAACCGACCCGCTACGGCGTGGCCACAACAATCAGGTGTGGAGCGGATGTGGCCACATGAGCATACACGCACCACAGGTGGGCCACTGACAGGTGTGTGGCCCACCCACCAAGTGCGGCTCTCACGACAGGTATGAAACCCGTCTGCCAGATGTGATCCGCCTGTCTCAGGTGTGTGTGTGTGTGGCCCGTTCACCAATGTGGCTAGGTCACCAGGGTTGTGGTTCACTCGTTATATACAGGTGTGGCCCTACCACCAGGTGTGGCCCAACCACCAGGTGTGGCCCGCTTGAGTTCGTGACTATTTTGTTTTTCCCTGCAGGCGGACCGCATAATTACCGTGTACAGGAAGCCGAAAGCAGAGTGAATAATCGAAGCTCGTTACCATGCCAGCTTAAGCCATTCGAACACCGGGAGATGTCTACCGAGAGAGGGGTTTGGGTGGGTAGTAACTGTGCATTCGAGCACAGATATTGCTCCTGATTCGAACAGAAAGTTCGAAAGAGCATGTGTATGGACTCGGTGGACATATTCTGCAATGATACTGCAAGAACAGATTCAAAGATGCCACTGCAAGAACAGATTCAAAGATGCCACTGCAAGAACAGATTCAAAGATGCCACTGCAAGAACAGATTCAAAGATGCCACTGCAAGAACAGATTCAAAGATGCCACTGCAAGAACAGATTCAAAGATGCCACTGCAAGAACAGATTCAAAGATGCCACTGCAAGAACAGATTCAAAGATGCCACTGCAAGAACAGATTCCAGGCCAGTGTGTGACGCCTGAAGAGAGTGGTGTTATTATTTCTCCTGGTCTGATCTCCTTCAGTCCTTCCACTCTCTGCACAGTTAACAACATGTGATGACTGGAGCAATTAGGGCCAATGACTGAACCAGTTAGAACCAATGACTGGACCAGTTAGAACCAATGACTGGACCAGTTAGAACCAATGACTGGACCAGTTAGAACCAATGACTGGACCAGTTAGAACCAATCGCTTACCAAAGCACAGGAGTGACCAGGATATACCAGCTAGTGAGAAAACGACGACCAGGATTCATCAAATATTTACCCGGCCACTAGCGAAACCTTTACATCTTTCTTCAGTCATGGCGGCTTAGTTTGCATTGATTAACTCATCTATCATCACCGAAGCGCTGCGAGCTTGTCTAGAACAACAACAACTGTAGATTGTAAATTTTTTCGAACCTCGTAATATTTATTTTTCGAGCAAAGATGTACAGGTTTCGCAACTGGACCTGCAAATCCTGGCAACCAGTGGGTAAGTAAGAATGTCCTCTATCGCCAGGGATCAGCCGAGTAAGAATATGCAGGCGATGAGTCACAATAACGTGGCTGAAGTATGTTGACCAAACCACACACTAGAAATTGAAGGGACGACGACGTTTCGGTCCGTCCTGGACCATTCTCAAGTCGATTGTCAAACCGCCGAGTAAGAATAGTTTGGTCTCCATCTAGCTTTAGCAAAACAACAAATCAGAAGTATTAATCAAGCGTGAGCCGCTCACACAATACACAACGAAATCACAATAACGAACCCTCGGGTTGTGTAACTTTTAGCACATCTACTGGTAGGACACGCGACTGGGGGCGCACCAGAACGCTGGTTCGATACCACCATCCCGCTCCAAATATTCCCACGAAACATAACTTTTTCTATTCACCCAGTCAACTTTGCACTGTAATTTGCCAATTGGAAGAAACGATTTCTTTGTCTTGCCTGATGTATAATGACACTTGCCATTTGATTAGATCCACCAGATTGTTGCAGCTGGGAGGTCCAGACACACAAATCGCCGACGATAACGGGAGTTTCCACACCTGCGACCACAACTTGCAAATGAGGCAATTATGGTTTAGTGCGAAGCGTGAGTATTGGTGAATCTGCCGTTACCATGAGCCGTGAGGACTGGTCTCTCCTCTACACCAAGCTTCAGCGGGGCTGAAGGCAGAACACTCGTATGTTAAGTCGATTTTCAGGGTGATCACCTGTCATGGTGGTACACACCTGTCATGCTGGTACACACCTGTCATGCTGGTACACACCTGTCATGCTGGTACACACCTGTCATGGAGGCACACGTGCATAACGCGTAGATATCTCGCATATCGCCAAGGCAAGGCACGGATATATCCCGGACATAAGATAACAACCACAACTCAAAGATAACACGTTCCCTCAAGAACATGCAACTGTGGTTATCGAAGACGGTGGCTCGTCAGTTATTATATGGCTAATGTTAGGCGAGGCTAGGTTAGGCGAGGCTAGGTTAGGCGAGGCTAGACTTAGGGTATGTTAAGTTAGGTCAAACTAGGATAGGTTGGATTAGGATATCTAATCAAATCTAATCTAGGTTAGATTAGGCTTGGTTACATTTGGCTAGGCTTGGTTAGATTAGGCTAGGTTTGGTTAGATTAGGTTACGCTTGGTTAGGTTAGGCTAGGCTTGGTTAGATTAGGCTAGGCTTGGTTAGGTTAGGCTAGGCTTGGTTAGATTAGGCTAGGCTTGGTTAGGTTAGGCTAGGCTTGGTTAGATTAGGCTAGGCTTGGTTAAATTTGGCTAGGTTAGATAAGGCTGGATAAGGTTGGATTCGGTTAGGTTAAGCTAGGTTAGATAAGGCTGGATAAGGTTGGATTCGGTTAGGTTAAGCTAGGTTAGGCGTGGAGAGGCTAGGTTGGGCTAGGTAAGGAGAGCCTCAGCTTGGCTAGCTTAGTTTAAGTTAGATACAAGTCATAACTTGAAAGGGAAGACTTAAGGCTTCAGACTTACGGCTTAAGCCACAAAGACGTCAGAGGTAGTAGCTGAAAACAGGTTAGCCACGAGGATATAAATATCTCTGACGTAGAGCTGTCAGCTATGGAGCTTACTCATGAATCCCACGGGGATGTCAGCCGTGAGGATACTCACTCATGGTACTCACAGTGATGTCAGCCATGAGGATACTCACTCATGGTACTCACAGTGATGTCAGCCATGAGGATACTCACTCATGGTACTCACAGTGATGTCAGCCATGAGGATACTCACTCATGGTACTCACAGGGATGTCAGTCATGAGGATACTCACTCATGGTACTCACAGTGATGTCAACCGTGAGGATTCTCACTCATGGTACTCACAGTGATGTCAACCATGAGGATACCCACTCATGGTACTCACAGTGATGTCAGCCATGAGGATACCCACTCATGGTACTCACAGTGATGTCAGCCATGAGGATACTCACTCATGGTACTCACAGTGATGTCAACCGTGAGGATACTCACTCATGGTACTCACAGTGATGTCAGCCACGAGGATA
>NC_091231.1:14275107-14305107 GCF_040958095.1 Procambarus clarkii | reverse complement strand
TGGTCCAGGGTGTACCAGGATGGGTCGGTAAACACACACACACACACCCTAGACTACTCTTCCCGTTACTTCCATGATAACTTTTTTTTCTCTCTCTCGCTTTTCTCTCTCCATCTCTAAACCGGTTTGGTGGGGCTCGCCCAGCGTGGTGAGCGGCGGCTCTCTCTCTCACACACACACACACACACACACACACACACACACACACACACACACACACACACACACACACACACACACACACACACTTGTGTACCACATATGTAAGACCAATCCTGGAGTATGCGGCCCCAGCACGGAGCCCGTACCTTGTCAAGCACAAGACGAAGCTGGAAAAAGTTCAGAGGTATGCCACTAGACTAGTCCAAGAACTAAGAGGCATGAGTTACCAGGAAAGACTGAGTGAACTGCACCTCACGTCGTTGGAAGACAGAAGAAAGAGCTCGGGGAGACATGATCACCACATACAAGATTATCAGGGAAATTGGCAGGGTAGGAGCTGAAAAGTGGCACACGTGCATACTGTTTAACACTGGTGGGACGCGAACAAGGGGACACAGGTGGAAACTGAGTACCCAAATGAGCCACGTGGACATTAGAAAGAACTTTCAGTGCCAGAGTAGTTAACGGATGCAATGCATTAGGCAATGATGTGGTGGAGGCTGACTCCATACACAGTTTCAAGTGTAGATATGATAGAGCCCAATAGGCTCAGGAACCTGTACACCTGTTGATTGACGGTTGAGAGGCGGGCCCAAAGAGCCAAAGCTCAACCCCAGCAAACACAACTAGGTGAGTACACACACACACGACTAACTTTTAATTATTTGTATATAGAATTTGTGAAGTTATTAGTTTATCGGACAATATCGTGATCATAAAATGTAAATGTTGTGGCTTGGGGGGGGGAGGGAGAGAGAGAGAGAGAGAGAGAGAGAGAGAGAGAGAGAGAGAGAGAGAGAGAGAGAGAGAGAGAGAGAGAGAGAGAGAGAGAGAGAGAGAGAGAGAACTATTTGCAAGTTGACCCCGGCCAGTGAAGAACGGTAAGGATGTGTCGGTCAAAGGTCATGTACAGTAAGAGGCTGGTGTAGCCACACTAAGCTGACAGAGAGGCTGGTGTAGCCACACTAAGCTGACAGAGAGGCTGGTGTAGCCACACTAAGCTGACAGAGAGGCTGGTGTAGCCACACTAAGCTGACAGAGAGGCTGGTGTAGCCACACTAAGCTGACAGAGAGGCTGGTGTAGCCACACTAAGCTGACAGAGAGGCTGGTGTAGCCACACTAAGCTGACAGAGAGGCTGGTGTAGCCACACTAAGCTGACAGAGAGGCTGGTGTAGCCACACTAAGCTGACAGAGAGGCTGGTGTAGCCACACTAAGCTGACAGAGAGGCTGGTGTAGCCACACTAAGCTGACAGAGAGGCTGGTGTAGCCACACTAAGCTGACAGAGAGGCTGGTGTAGCCACACTAAGCTGACAGAGAGGCTGGTGTAGCCACACTAAGCTGACAGAGAGACTGGTGTAGCCACACTACGGACAGAGAGACTGGTGTAGCCACACTATGGACAGTGCTCACACTTTAACACAAACACCAGACAACGGCTTCAGATCACACACTCAACACCGTCGCTGGACGCGAGACCATATTATTCCCGCCACAAAAGGCCTTCAAACACTCTGCAAATTGTATCCAAACATCAAAATAAACAGCTCGATCCGTCGGGCACAAATAGGTGAGTAGAAATAGGTCAGTACACACACACACACACACTGTTTGAGGACTGTTTGAGGCTTCAAGAAGACCTAGACAAGCTGAAGGAATGGTCGAACAAATGGTTGTTAGAGTTTAACTCAACCAAATGTAATGTAATGAAGATAGGTGTAGGGAGCAGGAGACCAGATACAAGGTATCATCTGGGAGAGGAAATTCTTCAGGAGTCAGAGAAGGAAAAAGACTTGGGGGTTGATATCACGCCAGACCTGTCTCCTGCAGCACATATCAAGCGGATAACATCAGCGGCATATGCCAGGCTGGCCAACATACGAACGGCATTCAGAAACTTGTGTAAAGAATCATTCAGAACTTTGTATACCACATATGTCAGGCCAATCCTGGAGTATGCAGCCCCAGCATGGAGTCCATATCTAGTCAAGGATAAGACTAAACTGGAAAAGGTTCAAAGGTTTGCCACCAGACTAGTACCCGAGCTGAGAGGTATGAGCTACGAGGAGAGACTACGGGAATTAAACCTCACTTCGCTGGAAGACAGAAGAGTTAGGGGGGACATGATCACCACATTCAAGATTCTGAAGGGAATTGATAGGGTAGATAAAGACAGTCTATTTAACACAAGGGGAACACGCACAAGGGGACACAGGTGCAAACTGAGTGCCCAAATGAGCCACAGAGATATTAGAAAGAACTTTTTTAGTGTCAGAGTGGTGGACAAATGGAATGCATTAGGAAGCAATGTGGTGGAGGCTGACTCCATACACAGTTTCAAGTGTAGATATGATACAGCCCAATAGGCTCAGGAACCTGTACACCTGTTGATTGACAGTTGAGAGGCGGGACCAAAGAGCCAGAGCTCAACCCCCGCAAGCACAACTAGGTGAGTACACACACACACAGAATTCCTATAATCCCTCTGCAAAGGGATTATGGATTATGCAAGTTTCTCTTACCAGTAAATCCCTGCAGGAGACCCACCTGCCCCCCGCCCCAGCAGGGCAGACACCACCAGTGTCCAGACAATGCCCCAAGAATTCCCCAATCACTGTCGGCGTCCTCTCCCTGGACGCTGATGAGCGGGGTACCCTGGCTAGACTCTCACATACCCCAACACGTGCCCCTGCGTGCCCCGTACCCCGTCTACTTAATAACATTTACGTGTTCAATTTGATATCATTATTTACCGCCACTTACATATAACGTCATTCACCGAGTTACTCGAAATCCAGCTTTGTGGCATTAATTAGAGGTCATAAAGTCAAGGTGAGGGGCATAAAGTTGCTATGATAGCCACAACGACTGTCAGCAGCCATGATAGCCACAACGACTGTCAACAACCATATGATATCCACAACGACTGTCAACAACCATATGATATCCACAACGACTGTCAACAACCATATGATATCCACAACGACTGTCAACAACCATATGATAGCCACAACGACTGTCAACAACCATATGATATCCACAACGACTGTCAACAACCATATGATATCCACAACGACTGTCAACAACCATATGATATCCACAACGACTGTCAACAACCATATGATAGCCACAACGACTGTCAACAACCATATGATAGCCACAACGACTGTCAACAACCATATGATATCCAGAACGACTGTCAACAACCATATGATATCCACAACAACTGTCAACAACCATATGATAACCACAACGACTTTCAACAACCATCATATGATAACCACAACGACTTTCAACAACCATCATATGATAACCACAACGACTTTCAACAACCATCATATGATAACTACAACGACTGTCAGCAGCCATGATAGCCACACCTCGCAGCCTTTGGCTCAGAAACTACAGAAGTGGCTACTTGACCTCGGCTATAATAACGGTCCATTGCCAGAGCTCTGTGGAAGCTTTTAGCTCTGAAAGCTCCGTGGATGCCATAAGCTCTATGAACGTCAATAAGCTCTATGGACGCCTTGAGCTTTCAGTACCGGAAGGTCAAAAGTTCGATTTTCAGGTGTGACAAGCAGGTTGCAAAACTGTTTTGGTTCTATAATTTCTTCAGTGTTTACTAAGTGTGTGTGAGTTATTGAGTTCACGACTGGACACCGGTTCCTGCTATCGCGAGAGAAACACACGCACACACGCACACACGCACACACACAGACACAGATACACACACGCGCGCACACACTCTCACGACAAATTCCAACCAGCAAAAAAAAAATAAATAAATAAATAGCAAAACAATAAACTCGTGAGATGACACCTCACATTGGAGACATTATCTCCATCTCAACTACACAACACGGAGCTTCGTGTGTGTCTCAACTACACAACACGGAGCTTCGTGTGTGTCTCAACTACACGACACGGAGCTCCGTTTCAACCCACAACAAAGTTCCGTGAAAGATAACCACGCAATAAGATAAGTCTGTGTTAGCTTGACTGTTAACAAAGACACTGTGTTATATCATGCTGATTATTCTCGACATATGTTCCACTTTTCAGCAGAAATCAAAATTGTCTTTGCAAATATGCGTCATATAGACGTACGCTGCTCCTCTCTGCTGGTGACGTGAACGCACAATACGCATCATCTACCACTGGTGATTAGGTCAGTTATATAGATTATATATATGAAATTTATAGATTTCAACATAGCAACATGTGGTACTCATATTCGGCCACATGCAACATGCATCGAGAACATAGAGTCCAGAGCACACACGTCCAGAATGTAATGCTTTAGTTGTCATGTGAGCACTTAAATTAAGACCATTTGTCCACGTCCAAAGTAAACTCATAATTTGTTCGCATTCTCGGACTTACACGAGTATATAGGCCTTGGAAGGGTTAGGTTAGGGTAGGTTTTGGCTCAGTTCGTACGCTAATATTTAAGCAACACCACTGCAAATTACACGACTATCTCATCGTGAGATAGAAGGAACTTGAGAGTAGCACTTCCCACTAACCTCGTATTACTTATTGTTCAAGTGGGGGCCATACAACAGTGGTACTCTGTGTTCCAGTGGTGGCCATACAACAGTGGTACTCTGTGTTCCAGTGGTGGTCATACAACAGTGGTACTCTGTGTTCCAGTGGTGGCCATTCAACAGTGGTACTCTGTGTTCCAGTGGTGGCCATACAACAGTGGTACTCTGTGTTCCAGTGGTGGCCATACAACAGTGGTACTCTGTGTTCCAGTGGTGGCCATACAACAGTGGTACTCTGTGTTCCAGTGGTGGCCATACAACAGTGGTACTCTGTGTTCCAGTGGTGGCCATACAACAGTGGTACTCTGTGTTCCAGTGGTGGTCATTCAACAGTGGTACTCTGTGTTCCAGTGGTGGCCATTCAACAGTGGTACTCTGTGTTCCAGTGGTGGCCATACAACAGTGGTACTCTGTGTTCCAGTGGTGGCCATACAACAGTGGTACTCTGTGTTCCAGTGGTGGCCATACAACAGTGGTACTCTGTGTTCCAGTGGTGGCCATACAACAGTGGTACTCTGTGTTCCAGTGGTGGCCATACAACAGTGGTACTCTGTGTTCCAGTGGTGGCCATACAACAGTGGTACTCTGTGTTCCAGTGGTGGCCATACAACAGTGGTACTCTGTGTTCCAGTGGTGGCCATACAACAGTGGTACTCTGTGTTCCAGTGGTGGCCATACAACAGTGGTACTCTGTGTTCCAGTGGTGTGCCTGAGTGACAGACCAACTCCTGGGTGTTTCCAGAGGAGCGGCGGAGTTATCTCTGAGAGCTATGGCCTTGTGGCATAGATTAATGGTGAGATTTTCATGGTGGCATAACTTTATGGTGGCATAGATTAATGGTGAGATTTTCATGGTGGCATAACTTTATGGTGGCATAGCTTTATGGTGGCACAGCTTTATGGTGACACAGCTTTATGGTGACACAGCTTTATGGTGGCACAGCTTTGTAGTTGGCCCCCCCACTACCTCCTCCCTCAGCTGACCTCCCCTACACCAACCCCTCCTTCAGCTTTTCCCTTCATCTCCCCCTCCCTCCCTCCCTTCCCCTCCACAACAAGACGCCCCTTACCCTTAGATAAGTCTCAATCACCTTCCCTTTAACCCCCCCTCTCCACCTCCAGCCTCCTCAGCATTAGAGGTGCTAAGGAGGTATTATGCTTACCTTGTATGATGCCTATTACCGATATTATGCTTACCTTATGCTAGACGCACCTCACGTGGGCCACAATCTAATGCTCTTCAGGCATAAATTCTCACGAAAACATGCATAGATAAGTTTACCGTGTACAGTCACACTGTCAGGGTGTGGGATGGGCCATGTATCACCCTCTGGGAGGGTTGTTAAGGCCACACAATTGAAGGCTCAGCAATCAGCAGGTAAACTGGAGTCTCAGGATATACCTCGCGGTGTACATATGTATACCCCTTGTCCGTATACTTGTCCGCCTGCGGTCAAGTGGTTGGTCTCCGCACCTGACCACCTGGGGTTGAAGACCCACTCCGGGCCTTGAAATGCCTCAGGAAATAACGAAATGCCTCGTTAATGCCTCTTTACGCTATTATTTACGAACGCAACTTAACCTTCACCAAGTGTTAAAGTGCTAGATTACATGGCAGAATATAATTTGATAATCTAAATAATTTTTTAGGGACAGGAAGATCTATATGTCGAATTTAAATATTTATCCCACGAGATTATCTTCAATAATGAAAGAAGGCACAAGTCTTACCTGTAACTCAGCTATGACATGACGTAGCTACTTTAATTAGGATCATCTAGTGCTGTTAAGTCAAATTGAAAGGTTATAAGGCAGTTCTCTCCCTTGCCAACGACGTGCTGGTATAACGAAGCAGTCACTGACGGTCCCCGGAAGGCCACAAATACGCTAGTCTCCCCTACCACAGTCAAGCGACACTGAAGCTACACTTTTTGTCTCAGCCTGCTAGCGTGGTGCCCAAACTGTCGTACGGCAAATGTCTATTTTGCATTCGCTGGAAATCTTTCAATATACGATGCTAGTTCAGTGTATCGATTCTTAATGTTAAATATAACCTCGAAATTGTCTTTATAAATATACAACGATCGCCTACCACTTGAATTATCTCATTTATTTTGATCACTATCGTACGTCGCGTTGAAGTTCCCAGAGCATATTGGACTTCGTCCATCTAGTGGTGGTTGCTGCTCTCACTAACGACGTCGTAACTGTACGATATTCATGAACAACATTACGACATGTTTACAAAACACACGTCACACGGTGAGTCGGGTTAAGGCCACCAGTGGATGGGTGACCGCTCGGATATATATACGTAGCCTCCGTGACTCACTACTCAGTAAATAATGCAATTATCTTTTTGCCTAACCAGAAAACATACGCACCCAAACAACCCACCTAACTTATCCATGCCAATGCTTGCAAGACGTCAATATTACGGTGCTTTAATGCGTATTAATACGTCGCGTTTTAAACGGATTAGACTATAAACTAAGACCTACACTACACCCACCAAGCTTGCACACGAAAGCCTCCACCAAGTTTAGAATAACACTGATCCACACTCCGAAATAATGGAAGTTTCAATTACCTGTAACCAGCAGTTTCAAAGAGTCATATTCAACAAGTTGCCAAAATTTGGACTCTCAACCACCCTGCCCACTGAATATATTAACAGTGAATATAAAGTGGCCCAGTGAATATAAAGTGGCCCAGTGAATATAAAGTGGCCCAGTGAATATAAAGTGGCCCAGTGAATACAAAGTGGCCCAGTGAATACAAAGTGGCCAGTAAATATAGTGTCCCTATGAATACAAAGTGGCCCAGTGCATATAAAGTGGCCCAGTGCATATAAAGTGGCCCAGTGACTAGAAAGTGGTCCAGGGAGGCTAGGGTCCTGATGGGCAAGGCACTAGGAGAGTGAGGGGGGGTCGTCTTACAGTAGGGGAGGAGGGGAGCTTCTGCCCATCTTAGATAACCCATCAGAAGTAGCAGCCATCTAGTGTGGTGCTGTGGGAACTAGTATTGTTGGTGTGCGGTCTGACCCAAGTGGCTTTGGTACGGGTTTGGTTCCAGCTCCTGGTCCCCCCTTTCTTTTAAGTCGTCAGTTACCATGAATCGCAACATTCTGGGGATTCAAAATTCCACTAGAGTTAGTTTTTAAGAGAGAGAGAGAGAGAGAGAGAGAGAGAGAGAGAGAGAGAGAGAGAGAGAGAGAGAGAGAGAGAGAGAGAGAGAGAGAGAGAGAGAGAGAGAGAGAGAGAGAGAGAGATTAACATGTTTCTTGCCTGCATGTTTAGCGTCTCACTATATGTGCACTTCTTCACTTGTACTCACATAATTGTGCTGTCGGAAGTTGCACTTTAGCACTTTGGTTCCGCCTCTTGACGAACACTTGACTTCTGCACAAGTGCTCGAGTCAAGTGGCCTCTGCTATATCTATATTAGACACTGTCTATGTAATCTCCCTTCAAGACTTTAATTGATAGTGTATTCATTTTTCTAATTTGTTGAAACGTTAAAAATAGTTTTTTTTTTTGCTATATTCGTGTACTTATTTTCTATCTGTGTTTCCGTGTACCTCACATGCCATTAGTGTATCTTTTTAGACCCTTAAGAATTTGGTATTTGGTAATCATGTCTCCCCTGATTTTCTTATTTTCTAGTGACGTGAGATTTATTTATTTAGTTCATCCTTGTAGCTCGTATGTGTGTGTGTGAGTGTATGTGTATTTACTATTTTTGCCTGCAGGGTTGATCTGTTAGCTCAGTGCGTGCGTGCGTGTGTGTGTGTGTGTGTGTGTGTGTGTGTGTGTGTGTGTGTGTGTGTGTGTGTGTGTGTGTGTGTGTGTGTGTGTGTGTGTGTGTGTGCGTGCGTGCGTGCGTGTGTGTGTGTGTGTGTGTGTGTGTATATGTGTGTGTGTGTGTGTGTGTGTGTGTGTATATGTGTGTGTGTGTGTGTGTGTGCGCGCATGCGTGCGTGCGTGTGCGTGCCCGTGTGTGTGTGCGTGCAAAATTACAACACGTATATATCCTTACGCCATAGATTCGTGTCTCTGTGTCGGACTTTCGCGAGCAATGGACATAATTCTGCGTCGCTTAACCAGCACAGCCATCACATTCACATCCTCCTGACACGCGGCACCTGCCCCAGAATTACCAAACCTCTACATCTTTCCTCAATCATGTCCGCTCATTGTTTACCCTCATTAAACAGTTTACGATCCCCGAAGGCATTAACCTAGAAATACGAACGTGTCGAAACACGTTCACAGTTTAATAGACATAAACAGGCCGCTATAAATAGGGGGAAAGATGTATAGGTTTCGTAACTCGCTCAACAAACTGACCAAAGGACTGTGAGGTTCCTCTAGTGTGAACACACTTCACAAAATACAGCGGAAGTGATCATAGCCGCGACTCCAACTCCGGAAGTGACAATCTCTCTTTTTCCTTCAAGTATACGATCCAATCCCAATCAATTCCTCATCGCCTGACCTGCTCTTCTCCTGTAGAATAGTCCTCCTTACCCTTGTAACGAGGAACCCTCTCCTCTATGATCATCGTCTTCGACTCCACAGGAGACGTTCTGGAAGGCGCTTACGTCCCCACCACAAAAGACTGGTTGAGAATGCCATTAAAGTCGAAGTGAGAAGTTTGGCTTTAGTCGCTGTTTTGTATTGAGACACGGAGCTTCCTCCGCACGCTCATAACATAGACGCCACCCACCCACCCACCCACCCACACACACACACACACACACACACACACACACACACACACACACACACACACACTTCAGCACACAAAGACATACTCTTCAGCACGGGAGGGACACGAACAAGGGGACACAGGTGGAAACTTAGTACCCAGATGAGCCACAGAGACGTTAGAAAGAATTTTTTCAGTATCAGAGTAGTTAACAAATGGAATGCTCTAGGAAGTGATGTGGTGGAGGCTGACTCCATACACAGTTTCAAATGTTGATATGATAGAGCCCAGTAGGCTCAGGAATCTGTTACACCAGTTGATTGACAGTTGAGAGGCGGGACCAAAGAGACAAAGCTCAACCCCCGCAAGCACAATTAGGTGAAATTAGGTGAGTACACACACACACACACGTGACTCTGGTCTGGCAACATAACACGCGGCTCTCAATAGTCCAATGGTCACATTGTGTGACGCCCTGACGTCATTCTGCTCATATAGCTGACTAGTAGATGCCACTGTAGCTCTTCATCTCCTGTACCTGATCCTACTGTAACCCTTCAAAGCTTAACACATCCGTTGAGGACACCTTTAAATAGAACTCCATCGCTGATAGTTTGATAATTTATGGGTAGGACTATTGATAGGATAATTGATAGGATTATGGGTAAGAATATGGATAGGTTTAAGTGTAGGGTTATGTTCTACTTTATACATTATCCTGGGGATCGGTTCATTAAGGGAAAGAAGAGGTAATGTCCTCACGTGAATTTTTTCTGAAGGATATGAACCAATTTACTTTCATATTGTGCAAGTAAATTTGCTTTGAATAACCATAAATTTATTTTTGTCCTCAACTTCAGCTATCAGAGGATGTTTTTGTTCTGCTCTATCGTCAGTTATTCTCATCTGAAGACCAAATCACACACCAGAAAATGAGGAGACTGACCACGTTTCGGTCCGTCCTGGACCGTTATCAAGTCGATTGTGAAATTGGTCCAGGACGGACCGAAACGTCGTCGTCTGCTCATCTTCAGGTGTGTGGTCTGGTCATCATATCTTCAGTCACGTTATTGTGACTCCTCGTCTACTTATTCTCACCTGATTTGTGAATGTTGCTTCTACTGTAGTTTATACAGCGTCTGTTTCTACTGTAGTTCATACATTAATTCCAATTTAATTTATGTATCCTAAAGTTAATTGTAGTATTAAACTAGAGAAAACTATAAGGATGTCTTGCCAAAAATGGCTCATTCGTGCAATATATGTTACAAGTACTGAACACATATTGACAACATACTGACGGCCATGATATGTTACAAGTACTGAACACATATTGACAACATACTGACGGCCATGATATGTTACAAGCACTGAACACATATTGACAATATACTGACGGCCATGATATGTTACAAGCACTGAACACATATTGACAACATACTGACGGCCATGATATGTTACAAGCACTGAACACATATTGACAACATACTGACGGCCATGATATGTTACAAGCACTGAACACATATTGACAACATACTGACGGCCATGATATGTTACAAGTACTGAACACATATTGACAACATACTGACGGCCATGATATGTTACAAGTACTGAACACATATTGACAACATACTGACGGCCATGATATGTTACAAGCACTGAACACATATTGACAACATACTGACGGCCATGATATGTTACAAGCACTGAACACATATTGACAACATACTGACGGCCATGATATGTTACAAGTACTGAACACATATTGACAACATACTGACGGCCATGATATGTTACAAGTACTGAACACATATTGACAACATACTGACGGCCATGATATGTTACAAGCACTGAACACATATTTTGGTCATTAAGTTATGGTTATGTTACAAGCTGTGACCACATTGACTACACACACACTCTCTCTCTCAAGGTGTCGGGTTGAGCCTTCTAGCTCTGGCGCGCTGTGCATGCCATGTCCCGCCAAACACAGGGAGGGTTCGAGTCCCCCCCTTGCATCAAACTTACGCCAGTGGAACTCTCACGCTAGTATGTCGCCACCAAGGCACTCAGCATGTCACGTGTTCGTAAGTTTCACTCTCGATGCGCACTGAGCTTGTCTTGTGTTTTCCCTTTCGACCTGCTGCGCACAACTAAGTCAATTGCTTCTGGCAGCAAATCAGGAGCTGCCTCACAATCAACTGTTTTAGGGATTGGTCACTGTATTATGTGATTGAATATCACCATCTTTGAGGATTTGTTTTTTTTACAGACTTTTCACATACGAATTAAGTTTATCGATAATGGTAATTCCGGGTTTTCTACCTTAGGCAAACAACAGATGTGGTCTGAGTGGGAGTCAGCCGTCTTTAGTGGCTAAGCAAAATAAGATTTTATGGGGCTTTATGGAGCCATGTAGAGGTGCAAGTCATGATGACTGTGCATAATGCAGCCATAGACATGTCTAGTCTACGGTACACACCGGGGTACTAGACATCTGTCTTCCCTACAGTGCACACCGGGTCTGAGAGTGAAACATATAGAGTATCATTAATGCATTTTAAATGATATCACCCATAATGTTCCTTAATATTTGCAAATACTAATTCTTAAAAAAAACGATATCTTCTTTATTTCGTTAGTAGCATATCAGCTTGATTTACTCCTCACAGGAATGAGAAATTATAGGATGTCAGTAAAGTAGGAAGTTAGGTTACCTTGAGAAGGTTTCAGGGCTTAGCGTCTCCGCGGCCCGGTCCTCGACCAGGCCTCCTTAACTTAAGAGGCCTTAAAAGAAGACACACTTAACTAATACAGAAGATGAACGTCATTAACAAGTGATCATTTAAGTGGTCACACAAATCTGGAATTAATGTTCCTAGGGAATAATGGTCAATACAAAAAATAAATAACAATCGCCCCAATAGGGAGCCGGTCGGCCGAGCGGACAGCACACTGGACTTGTGATCCTGTGGTCCTGGGTTCGAATCCCAGGCGCCGGCGAGAAACAATGGGCAGAGTTTCTTCACCCTATGCCCCTGTTACCTAGCAGTAAAATAGGTACCTGGGTGTTAGTCAGCTGTCACGGGCTGCTTCCTGGGGGTGGAGGCCTGGTCGAGGACCGGGCCTGCGGGGACACTAAAAGCCCCGAAATCATCTCAAGATAACCCTCAAGATAGCCCCTGATATTTCTGTTTAGTAATCCACACGATACCGCCGCGACAATTACACTGGATTACAATGTAGTAATATAACCCAAAACAATGACTATATCACCACTATTTTGGCCTCAGTCATCATCTGTACTTACGTGTTTCTGATAGAGATCTAAGACGTTGCTTCACAAGAGTTCAAACACCACATATTACAAAGACAATATTTTAACGCGAGACAACCACAGATAACTGCAGTGATCTCAGCACACAATGGTAGTCAGATATATTTCATAATATATTCCCCATAAAGTGGTATATATATCATAACACACATTACGCTCTGACATGACTAAGTTCAGGAAACCGTTCAATGAAGTTTTGGTAGTGTGTTGATCTTGGTGTAGCAAGACCTCTCCTCCCTCCACTCCCGGGTGACAGTCAGTTTAGTATTAATCAAAACATTCAAGATTTTCAAAACAATTACCTGGTGGCGAATGATTTCTTACTGTATCAAGTTGCAACTTTGATTAAACCTGTCTGTGTGGACTAAGTTTTTAAGATGTGTTGAAGTAGAGATTAAGTGACCCCCTTCCTCCTTGGACTGGAGAGTCTGGCTTTTTCCCATGTCGGCGTTCAATCCCCGACCGTCCAAGCGGTTAGGGCTCTATTCCTTCCCTCCATCCTATCCCAAATCCTTATCCCCACATCCCTCCCAAGTGCTCTATAGACGTAATGGCATTAGCCCTATCTCCTGATAGTCACTTTTACCATCTGCCGATTCCTGTATTCAGATATTTTACACGACCCCCTCACTTGGTTCCTGCTAACTGGGATCCGAGTCCACGTGAACAGGTTCGACAAAAGAGAACAAACAGGGTTCCGCACTCAGTTCCGCCAACACGCGGGCTTTGGCTAGAGGATGGGGGACGTTGAGCGACGTACACAACACTCCAGTGATAATCTCATGACAAAGTGGGAGTCACGCAGTTCTCGTGACAGTGGGAACTGTGCAGTTGCCGTGACAGAGAGGGAGGGGGGGGGGGGAGGGGAAGGACTAGCCAGTGTTCACGAGATGTGGGTGAGTGGTGGACGTTACGTCACTGTTCACCCAGAATGGTATATTTGATATATTACTCTTCCGTGGTTTAAGAGATTGAGAGTAAGTGGCTGTGAATGAAAGTAGAGCACGCAAACACCCAGAAAGAAATTTGTGTCTTTGCCTGTGATGAAGTATTATATATATATATATATATATATATATATATATATATATATATATATATATATATATATATATATATATATATATATATATATATATTATGTGTGTGTGTGTGTGTGTGTGTGTGTGTGTGTGTGTGTGTGCGTGTGTGTGTGCGTGTGTGTGTGCGTGTGTGTGTGGTGTGTGTGTAATTACCTAAGTGTAGTTACAGGATGAGAGCTACGCTCGTGGTGTCCCGTCTCCCCAGCGTCCCGTGTGTCACAAATCAAGAAATAATGAGTACTTTATTAGTAAGATTAAACGTATGATCACAAAGGAAAATGAAACAAGTTACTTTGCCGTATACTGACACTCGCCAAGACATAAATTTAGCAAATAAAGTAGCAATGCTAAATTGATCATAAATGTGGTGGACGGTGTTGCAGAGTTTAGTGATTGCAAAACCTATGTACTGCCAATGTTTCTGTTTTTTTGAATGACATGTTTATATCGTCCCTAAAGGCCAAGATGAAACCCAAAATGGGTTTGATAAAAATAGTTCCTGCCTGACAAACCTGCTCACAGTTTTGGGTACGGTAACCCGCTACTCAGTATAGGTCTTCCGGTGAATATAGTGCACATGAATTTTGCTAAAGCTTTTGATAAGGCAGCATGAAAGGCCTGCAAAGAAATAACAGCCACAAGGAATAAATGGTAGAATGCTAGAATGGATAAAACAATAGTTAAAACAACGAAAGCAAAGATTCGTAGTAAATGGGAATGAATGTGATTGGAAAAATGTTATGAGTGGGGTTCCACAGGGATCCATTATGGGGCCAACCCTCTTTGTCATATACACCAATGACATCGATTAAAATATTATAAATTACATCATCAAATTTGCAGATGACACCAAGATCTATGGTAACGTGGGGAATGAAAATGTTATTGAAGCCTTATAAAGAGATCTACACGAGCTCCATAAATGGTCTGAGGACTGGCAAAAGCTTTTTAATATCGAAAAATACAAGCCTTCGCCCGTGGGGCATAACAACCCACGCCACAACTGCTAAATTAATAACATTAAGCTGCAACAAATTGATGAAGAAAAAGACCTAGGAGTCAAAATGTACCATTCACTGAAAATTTCCAACAGTGAAAAAAAAGCTAACCAGACCCTAAGAACAATCAAGCGTACCTTTAACTTTAAGGAAAAGAAGGTGGTGGTTCAAACTATAAATTTCTGGTGCGTCCCCACTTGAATTATTGTATCTAAGCAAGACCTGACCACCAGAAGGACAGCTGCTTTAGAGGAAGTTTAAAAATCATCCCAGAACTAAGTCGACTCACACACTAGGAACGGTTGAGGGCCACAGGGCTTACACCACTGCTAAACAGACATGACAGGGAGGATCATATCGAAACCTTTAAAATACTGAAAAATTTGGAGGATGTTGATCCGGACAATTTCTTCAAAAGGTCAAATGTCACACAAACAAGGAGCAACAGTTTCAAACTCAACGAGCCACAATGTAGGACTAAGAACAGGGGATGCTGTTTCACCCACATGGTTATAAACCTATTGAACCGCCGACCTGCCGAAATCCAGCTGGAAAAAATCCTCAGGGCAAATGGGAGAGGCCTTTGACAAGCCGCCGGCTTCATGTCCTCGTCGAGACCACTAGAGACTTAGTGGCCTTCAGGTAAATTCAAGTAAATGTGTAAATGTGCTTGTGTTTCCTGCGCAAGTCAGCGTTCAAGACAAGATTGGATCAGTTATACTACAAAAGTTCGTTTTCTGTAAATGTACGTCTTCTATGGACGTTTTACCGGAAACTTATTTAAAATAAAAAAATATTTATTGTGTCGGGGGGGGGGGGGGGGGTGGTACAGCCAGCCAGTGTATATATACATGCTAGGATTATATCGAGGTCCCCTCCGAGGTCAAACTACTGACCCTCCACAGGATGCAGCCCCACAACAAGGTGAATAACTC
Source organism: Procambarus clarkii (assembly GCF_040958095.1). Taxonomy (NCBI): domain Eukaryota; kingdom Metazoa; phylum Arthropoda; class Malacostraca; order Decapoda; family Cambaridae; genus Procambarus; species Procambarus clarkii. The sequence continues at coordinate 14,289,332 of NC_091231.1, read as the reverse complement.
CTGGGTATTTGTTTACTGCTAGGTGAACACATTACGTGATACGAAACGAGCCCAACCATTTTTGTCAACCCGTCCTCGACTCAAGTCCATTACATCCAACGGTCGATACCACAGACGCATTCATAAACTTTTACATGCTGTTCAGTGAAAACGGGAATTTTCTCAAATATATATTACTATTATCATATATTAGCATATTGTGCATATATAGGCATAGGTTAGGTTAGGTTAGGTGTTCAGGTTCTGTTGGCGATTATTTGCATTTGTAGTACGTGGGTGAAGCATTTATAGCGATGTGGTTCGAACAAAACTCGTCAGTGAAGCACTTGTTCCGGAAGTGTTCGAACGAAATCAGTTGTGAGTCGTGTGTAAACCGTTTTTCATTCATAAACAGGGGGTTTGACGGGTGGATGGAATAACTTTTGGATCTTTGTTTGGAGGACGGGCTGATTTTTGTCCCGTCCGGGATTCGAACCCGGAATTCCTGATGGTGATTCGAAAACGAATCTGACTGTACTCCCGAAACCCTTTGACGAAAACTCATCAAAATATATGTACATTCAATATTATACTATATCAAACAAATTTGGCTCTCCTGGTTTGCATTTACAAGTCTATATAATATACGTTTATCTAAGTTCATCGCTTGCAAAATATTGCACATTATAAATAATTATACTGGCCAGTTTAAAACAAAAGCTTTTGTAAATTTAAGAAAACGTTCTCTGCCTACAGGACAGTAAGATGAGGCAACCTAAGCTTAGGTTAAACACACACACACACACACACACACACACACACACACACACACACACACACACACACACACACACACACACACACACACACACACACACACGTGTCAGCAAGGCGGACAGTCCGCCTGTTATAATAGCTCACATACGTTATACTGCACATTCTATGATATGTATTTTACTTTTCTTGTGCTTGATATGGACCAACTTCAAGCCGCACGAGTTATGGAAAAAAAACATTAGCTTAACACTCCGTCAAACATGCAGAGCCGTTCATGCAGTAGAGCGATGACACTCATATTGACAACACTGCCCAAACCCTCTAATTCCTGTATTTTTTAATCACTCAAACCATACACTTTTGTCCAATGACAAACTTGGAAATACAATCTAATTGTGTTGACACAGTGAGTGTGTCAGATGGAATTAGGTGTACGTTTGACACCTAATTCCTGGACACCGTTCACTGTTCGGCCCAGTGAACTGTGAACGGTGAATATCGACAGGTGCACAGTGGTGTAGGGAAGGGGAAAGGGGGGGGGGGAGATACGAAAGGTCATGAGGTGCTGTGCCCTTGGTAATTAAGTAATTATATTGGGAAGGGAAGAGAACTATCAGCACAAAGCCCTAAGCCGTTACGACTACATAGCACTGGGCCAGGATAAGGATTTGGGATGAGACGAGAGGGGGAAGGGAATGGTACCCAACCACTTGGACGGTCCGGGAATTGAACGCCGACCAGCATGAAGCGAGACTGTCGTTCTACCGTCCAGCCCAATGGAACTCGCTCAGGCCCTTGGTGAGCGAATGGTTCTGGGGTCAATTGACAGACAAGGAGACATTCTTAAGGAGACCAGGAGACATTCTTAAGAACATCGCCCGTGAGAGAGTAGAGGGACGCCTCAGATGGCGGTGATGGTTTAATCTTACTCTGAGAAAATGACTGATAATTACCGATGAAGACCCCCACAAGATGACGCGTACGCGGGAAGAGATATCTTACGAGATGCTGTGAATTGCTGCACCTGCCTCCTAACACCCCTGCTTGCACCTGTATACCCCCCCCCCCTCACCTGTACCTGTTATCTTGATGCGCCTCAGCCGTAACCATCCGCACCTGTACCAAACCTGTACCTGTTATCTTTTTCTATTCCCCGACGGTAAATAATTATACAAATTGGACAACCAATAATAACATTCGTTCCCTTTCGGTCTCGATGACTAGGAATCTGAGTACTGAACATCGCGTGTTTGTTCACTGTGTTTTTATGAACGCCAATGTTATACAAATGTAAACAATAGCAAAGAGGCTCGTTAAAAACGGGAAAATGGAAGCTATTGTTTAACCTGTTCACATATCCATCTATTAAAATGGGGGTGCAACAGTCCCCCTATTTGATATTATTAGCACCTATTCTTCACGTACTACTATTACACTCCCCCTCTATATAGTATGAATACAGGTTCCCTGATGCACAGTATCATATCTTTTATAATAGTGTGTATATGTAACCCCCCTATTATGTGCCATGAATACACATATACCCTATTGACAGTATGGGTACGTGTCCTCTATGTTATGAACACGTATTATGCATACCTGTATAAACACACAAGTAAATATTTATGTATTATTACAAATATTTTTTTATTTAAGCTACAAGACTGACTATCCAAAATAATTTGCAAATGAGTTTAAAATAATATACATGAATTTCATTAATTAATTTATGAATTACATGTTTACAAGTAAACAAATTTCTTGCCATCAGGAAAGTATGAAACATTTACAACAAAATTAAATCATATGAAATTTCATAATTTATCAAGGTTATGTTATTGTATTTTTTCCGGGAAATCAAAAAGTATGTTTAAGGGTGCATGAGAAGTGCTAAAAATAGCGAGGGACCCTCGGAGGGTATATAAGGGCTGCGACTCTATCTCCCGTCACCAGTGTGTCTCAAGCCTCAGACATGACCAGAGTCCTCGTCCAGGTCCTCCTGCTGGGGCTCACCACCCTCGCCCTCCTGCACCCAGGTACTGACTCAGGTCCTCATCCACCTGCACCCAGGTACTGACTCAGGTCCTCACCCACCTACACCCAGGTACTGACTCAGGTCCTCACCCACCTACACCCAGGTACTGACTCTGGTCCTCACCCACCTACACCCAGGTACTGACTCAGGTCCTCACCCACCTACACCCAGGTACTGACTCAGGTCCACACCCACCTACACCCAGGTACTGACTCAGGTCCTCACCCACCTACATCCAGGTACTGACTCAGGTCCTCACCCACCTACACCCAGGTAATGTCCTCAACTGCTCAACGGTTGGGCTCGTCACACCCCACCATCAGAACAGGAAGACTCTACTACAACTGTATTCTTCACACACGTTAAACAAATGTCCGGACGGGCTTTTATAGCTTCTTATCTGGCGTACAGGAGCGGCCGAGCAGTGTGCGACCGTCGTCGAGGACCACGAGTGGCAGGGGAACTACATCGCCAACTTCTCCTCCCAGACCGCTGTGCCCTTCAAGGGCCTCGACATCGTCTTCACCTTCGACGGCCCTGTCACCGGCATGTCTGTGAGTGACCCACACCGATGGTCAGTCCTTGTAAACATCTTAATATTTTGGTGATTCTCTCTCTCTCTCTCTCTCTCTCTCTCTCTCTCTCTCTCTCTCTCTCTCTCTCTCTCTCTCTCTCTCTCTCTCTCTCTCTCTCTCTCTTTCTCCTTCTCTTTCTCTCTCTCTCTCATCTAGCTTCTATCCATCACTTTGTTTACAAGGACTATGTAGACATCATACATATATTCAGTCTATGGACAGAGACATACATATATACCCACATATATATAATATATATATATATATATATATATATATATATATATATATATATATATATATATATATATATATATATATACTTGACAACAATTCCTTCTTCGATGCAGTACTTCGAAGGGCTCGACGGAGCTCATCGACGACACGCACGTCAGACTCATCAACAACGACAAGTTCTACGAGACTGGAGCGTTCGTCCACTTCGGGTTCTCGGTGTCGTTCAACGGTGACACGAAGCCTTTGGTTGTGGCTATTGAGATGAGCGGCCAGGACGCCTGCGGTGAGAAGGGGGGATGACCTGTGTCGTGTGCTGAGCCTTTAAGATCTTGTGTGTCATCTTACGAAACCTGTGCATCTTTCCTCGATCATAGCGACTCGGTATAACTTTTATCACTTTACAAGCTTAAAAACGCTGAGAAATCATTCTCAACACAAGGTTATGATTGCTACAGACAGACCTCCTTAAGCTTTGGAGTTCGTATAAACTCTTTAATACTATAAACTAAGCCGCCACGAAAGAGAAAAGATGTACAGGTTTCGTAAATGGACACGTAAGTACTCGTTGAATCGTGGCCTTAGCCTTTAGCATTTAAGAGAATATATTTGTTCCCATATAAGTAGAGACTATAAGCACTGAGTTATCTGTCGGCGGAGTTTTCACATTTGATGCCGGTATGCCTTTGTGTGACATTTAATTAGTTCATATAGGAGTTTGTTTTTGTTCCAATGTGTTCAGTATTAAGACGGGAAACTGGCAAAACGTTCAACATTTGACTTATATTATTGTCCTCATATTCCAGCTCCTTGTCCTCATATCCCACCTCTTTGTCCTCATATCCCAGCTCCTTGTCCTCATATCCCACCTCCTTGTCCTCATATCACAGTTCGTTGTCCTCATATTCCAGCTCCTTGTCCTCATATCCTAGCTCCTTGTCCTCATATCCTAGCTCCTTGTCCTCATATCCCACCTCCTTGTCCTCATATCACAGTTCGTTGTCCTCATATCCCACCTCCTTGTCCTCATATCCCACCTCCTTGTCCTCATATCACAGTTCGTTGTCCTCATATTCCAGCTCCTTGCCCTCATATCCTAGCTCCTTGTCGTCATATCCTAGCTCCTTGTCCTCATATCCTAGCTCCTTGTCCTCATATCCCAGCTCCTTATCCTTATATCCTTTCCACGTACTAGATAGCCGTACTAGGTTAGCACTTTCTCCTCATAATTACCTTACCTTAACCCACTACTTTGCCCCCGTACAGACGGGACGCTGGCCTGGACCACTGAGTCTCCCTATGTACAGCCCTGCGAGCCCACTGGCATGGGCCGATACGACTATGCTCAGGTGAGGCGTTACTTTAATGCGTCTTGATATACTAGTCAAGGTTCCCCGTGACCAAAAATATCACACTTTGGTTAAAGAGATTCTTGAGGACGGTAGGACGACGGTCTCGCTCTACCGTCCAATCACTCTCCGATCGTCCAAATGGGTTGGGCACCTTGGGACAAGAGAAAATATGCAAGAGAGAGAGAGAGAGAGAGAGAGAGAGAGAGAGAGAGAGAGAGAGAGAGAGAGAGAGAGAGAGAGAGAGAGAGAGAGAGAGAGAGAGAGAGAGAGAGAGAGAAACAACTGTGTACGTTTGAACATAGACATGTGTGCCTTGCAGGCCCTGTGCATGTCCATCCTGTTCTACGAGGCTCAGCGCTCAGGTCACCTGCCCGAGGACCAGCGCGTCACCCCCTGGAGGTGGGACTCCGCCCTGGACGATGGTTCTGATGTTGGCCACGACCTTACTGGAGGCTACTACGACGGTGAGAGAGTGAGAGAGAGAGAGAGAGAGAGAGAGAGAGAGAGAGAGAGAGAGAGAGAGAGAGAGAGAGAGAGAGAGAGAGAGAGAGAGAGCTAGCTCACCCTCCCTGCCTGACCCTCACCATCTCTCCTCAACAGCTGGAGATCACGTCAAGTTCGGCTTCCCGATGGCCTACACCGCCACAGTGCTGGCCTGGGGCCTCCTCGACTTCCCTCAAGGATACGCCGCCGCTGGTCAGTAATTACTCTTATACGCCTCCGCTGGTCAGTAATTATTCCTATACGCCGCCGCTGGTCAGTAATTACTCTTATACGCCGCCGCTGGTCCAACCCCGTCCTCTTAACTTTAACGTCGCTTCTCGCTCGTATGCGCGCTATATGACCAAAAATCGACGTAATTTTAGAAGAAATCTACTCACGAGAGTGATGTACTGTCCTGTTTCCTGTTTGAGTCCTCCGGCTTACTCGGATAGGTTAGGAGAGGGAACTTTCAATAAACGTGTTTCATGACGTTTTGAAACTTTAGGAGAATTTCCTACCCTCCTAACCTACCAGGGGATCCTTAACTTACTGTTTTGGAAAAAAATCCAAAATTTATTTTCAATTTTTTTTTTTCATTTTTAAAATATGTCCATTTTCGGCCATACGGGAAAACGGCCAAATTCAGACGTAATTTGTAGGAGGAAAGGTTGTAAACAGCAGCTTGGCTGGTCAATATTGGCGTGAATCTTGAGGTTATCTTGAGATGATTTCGGGGCTTTTAGTGTCCCCGCGGCCCGGTCCTCGACCAGGCCTCCACCCCTAGGAAACAGCCCGTGACAGCTGACTAACTCCCAGGTACCTATTTACTGCTAGGTAACAGGGGCATTCAGGGTGAAAGAAACTTTGCCCATTTGTTTCTGCCTCGTGCGGGAATCGAACCCGCGCCACAGAATTACGAGTCCTGCGCGCTATCCACCAGGCTACCAGGCCCACTGAAGCATAAACATGCTGTAGTGTTCTTATAGTTTAACCCACTACATGCCGCCAACATATTCCCTATGCTGCTGTGTAACACCTCATACCAGCCCCAACACAAAACGTAAGTGTTGCAGCCACTTGGACAGGTCGGTACAACGACGGCTTCGCTTCATGCAGGTCGGCGTTCGATCCCCGACGTTACGAGTGACTGGGTATCACTTCTTCCCTCCGTTCTCATAGGCCAGAACCTTGGGACAGATTCACGAAAGCACTTACGCAAACACTTACGAACCTGTACATCTTTTCTCAATCTTCGGCGGTTTTGTTTACAATTATTAAACAGTTAATGAGCTCCGAAGCACCAGGAGGCTGTTTATAACAATAACAATAGTTGATTGGCAAGTTTTCATGCCTGTAAACTGCTTAATAAATGTAACCAAAGCCGTCAAAGATTGAGGAAAGATGTACACGTTCGTAAGTGCTTGCGTAAGTGTTTTCGTGAATCTGGCCCCTTGTCTTCACATCCATCCCAGGCACTGTACAGCTGCACTTGTTATGCACTTTGAACTAATTAATTCCCTACTTACGAAAAAGCTTTTAAAACGTTCTTTATTACAACGTTGTTAATATCTGAGTTAATGTGGTAAAAAGCGACATTGTGTGGGTTACGTTGAGTGCTTGCTGGGTCAAGTCTCAGCTCCTGGGGTCCAAGACTTTGTAGACAATTGTTTCATAGTGTTCATACTGATGGTTTAAATCATTGTCCCAAAGTTATAGCAAAACTTGCTGAATTATCACAAAGTAAATTAGACTTGACTCACGGCTCGTCAGTTGCACGTCCATCACACGTCAGCTGCACGTCCATCACACGTCACCTGCACGTCCATCACACGTCACCTGCACGTCCATCACACGTCACCTGCACGTCCATCACACGTCAGTTGTACGTCCATCACACGTCACCTGCACGTCCACCACACGTCACCTGCACGTCCATCACACGTCAGCTGCACGTCCATCACACGTCAGTTGTACGTCCATCACACGTCACCTGCACGTCAGTTGCACGTCTATCACACGTCAGCTGCACGTCCATCACACGTCAGTTGCACGTCCATCACACGTCAGTTGCACGTCCATCACACGTCAACTGCACGTCCATAACACGTCAGTTGCACGTCTATCACACGTCAGCTGCACGTCCATCACAAGTCAGTTGCACGTCTATCACACGTCGGCTGCACGTCCATCGCACGTCAGTTGCACGTCCATCACACGTCAACTGTACGTTCATCACACGCCAGCTGCACGTCCATCACACGTCAGCTGCACGTCCATCACACGTCAGCTGCACGTCCATCACACGTCAGCTGCACGTCCATAACACGTCAGCATCATGTTTATGACACGTTAACAAGTATTAACGCACTTATAACGAATTCACTTGGCGTAACCAACCCCATAACAACATAACCTTGCGTTCATTACATTAACTAATAAGGAAGTGTCATCACCCCTTCACGTACGCTTCACGTACGCTACACGTACGCTACACGTACGTGGAGCGTACGCCAACAATGTGTCTTGATTGCCTATCAAGCTTTACTGACGTTCGTCAACCCTCAGGTCAGACGGAGTACGGGCGTGCAGCTGTCAAGTGGGCCACCGACTACTTCCTCAAGGCCCACACTGCTGAGTACGAACTGTACGGCCAGGTACGTCCACTGTCTCTCACTGTACTGCCAGGTACGTCTACTGTCACTCACTGTACGGCCAGGTACGTCCACTGTCGCTCACTGTACGGCCAGGTACGTCTACTGTCTCTCACTGTACGGCCAGGTACGTCCACTGTCTCTCACTGTACGGCCAGGTACGTCCACTGTCTCTCACTGTACGGCCAGGTACGTCCACTGTGTCTTACTGTACGTCCAGGTACGTTCACGGTCTTTCACTGTACGGCCAGGTACGTCCACTGTCTCTCACTGTACGGCCAGGTACGTCCACTGTCTCTCACTGTACGGCCAGGTACGTCCACTGTCTCTCACTGTACGGCCAGGTACGTCCACTGTCTCTCACTGTACGGCCAGGTACGTTCACTGTTGCTTACCTAACTACAAGGCACGAATTAGCTGACATCACTAGAGATTGATTAGAGTTGACATCACTCAACCAGTTGTCTGAAGTTGATGGAAAGTTATATTTTAATTTCCACGGAGGAAATATTCATTTTAACGACTTTTTAAATAATATAAACATATTTTCATACGTCAGTAATTGTAATTTTTGTGACAATTTTAATTAACATTTCTCCATGTTTAATGAGGAGTGCAGCAATTTTCATTATTTGAAATGAATCTACATTAATATTTAAGAAGTCACTGTGAAAATGGTAGCTTATCTTAAAGCTGTAGTTTTATCACTATCATGTTTATTATAGTGAAATGTTCAAATGTTCTTCTGTTATACTACGTTCACTTCATGTTATGAGCTGCAGAACACAAGAACAAGCATATGTAATCCTGCAGTGCAATTGCAGTATAAACCTAACGGATATATATATATATTCACAGGTGTACTACGCCTGTGTATATATATACTTGAGAGTATACTTTGCTCCTGGACTATGTTCAGAACTAAAGTATAATTGCTGGTTAGGTTAGTTAGGCAATTGTGGTGGCCTAAGTAGCCCTCCAGAGGTTGCCAAGGCCTTAACCTCAACACCAAACCAATTCTCATTACATCCTGCAGGTTGGTAAGGGAAGTCTGGACCACGGGTTCTGGGGTCGACCTGAGGACATGTACATGGATCGACCCTCTATGAAGATCGACAAGGATGCTCCAGGTTGGTACAGTTACAGCTGTAGTTGATTAGTTAATGAAGGTTTAAATAGGTGAGTGACCTTTGTACTCAGGTACAAATGCCTCATTTCTACCTGTAAGGGAAGAATAATGATACTTCCTTTCCCCAGGAAAATAATTCCTTATTATTAACCTGAAACTTTGTTTGCTTCTCTGAGATTATTCTTAACATTGTTTCTTTACACATATACGTTAATTATACAATTCTTACAAATCTCAAGTGACACTTGAGAGATTACGAAAAACCTAAGACATTAAAAACATTTGCTAGAGTAAAGGCTTTTCTTCACGTTGTTTTGGGATTCATTATTCACAAATCTGAAGGCATTTTTGGCTATACAATATTCTGGAAACATTTAAATAAACGCTTTATATACCTCCAAGGTATGTCTCGTATTAACAAACTGAAGTATTATAAATCTTTACTGGATAAAGCGCTGCTAGATGAAACTTTACTTGAGAAAACTTTAAGATAATCCTAAAATTTTTCTGAAGCATTCTTATTTACTCTTTAAATTTTGTTAATGTTAACAAAAGGTTGATGTTTAATCATCATGTAAGGTTACTTCAATAGTAAATATGATTCATAAGAAAATAAAGTTTTCAAGAGTAAATATGATTCTTTCAACAGTAAATAAGATACCTTCAACAGTAAATAAGATTCTTTCAACAGTAAATAAGATTCTTTCAACAGTAAATAAGATTCTTTCAACAGTAAATAAGATACTTTCAAAGAGATTGCAAGTATTTGTCTTCAGGTATTCTCAGTTGTACTTAAACAGGTTGCATGTGGTCAATAACACTATTGTGGTGTTGCTCCTGCAGGTAGTGACCTGGCTGGGGAGACAGCAGCCGCCCTCGCTGCCGCCTCCATCGTCTTCAAGGTGAGGTTCCCTCTGGCCTGCCTCACTTCCCCCTTCCTCTGGCCTGCCTCACTTCCCCCTCCCTCTGGCCTGCCTCACTTCCCCTCCCTCTGGCCTGCCTCATACCCCCCTCCCTCTGGCCTGCCTCACTTCCCCTTCCTTTGGCCTGCCTCACTTCCCCTTCCTCTGGCCTGCCTCACTTCCCCTTCCTCTGGCCTGCCTCATACCCCCTCCCTCTGGCCTGCCTCACTTCCCCTTCCTCTGGCCTGCCTCACTTCCCCTTCCTCTGGCCTGCCTCACTTCCCCTCCCTCTGACCTGCCTCACTCCCCCTCCCTCTGACCTGCCTCACTCCCCCTCCCTCTGACCTGCCTCACTCCCCTCCTCCCTCTGACCTGCCTCACTCCCCCTCCCTCTGACCTGCCTCACTTCCCCTCTCTAATGAAACAAGACACCACCACCTTGCTTCACATTCTCCCAAGCGTTGCACTTTAAGTCTCTGAGGAGACATTTGCCCTACAACCAACATTTACCACCACCCGTGTGCTACAACCAACATTTACCACCACCCGTGTGCTACAACCAACATTTACCACCACCCGTGTGCTACAACCAACATTTACCACCACCCGTGTGCTACAACCAACATTTACCACCACCCGTGTGCTACAACCAACATTTACCACCACTCGTGTGCTACAACCAACATTTACCACCACCCGTGTGCTACAACCAACATTTACCACCACCCGTGTGCTACAACCAACATTTACCACCACCCATGTGCTACAACCAACATTTACCACCACCCGTGTGCTACAACCAACATTTACCACCACCCGTGTGCTACAACCAACATTTACCACCACCCGTGTGCTACAACCAACATTTACCACCACCCGTGTGCTACAACCAACATTTACCACCACTCGTGTGCTACAACCAACATTTACCACCACCCGTGTGCTACAACCAACATTTACCACCACCCGTGTGCTACAACCAACATTTACCACCACCCATGTGCTACAACCAACATTTACCACCACCCGTGTGCTACAACCAACATTTACCACCACCCGTGTGCTACAACCAACATTTACCACCACCCGTGAGCTACAACCAACATTTACCACCACCCGTGTGCTACAACCAACATTTACCACCACCTGTGTGCTACAACCAACATTTACCACCACCCGTGTGCTACAACCAACATTTACCACCACCCGTGTGCTACAACCAACATTTGCCACCACCCGTGTGCTACAACCAACATTTACCACCACCCGTGCGCTACAACCAACATTTACCACCACCCGTGTGCTACAACCAACATTTGCCACCACCTGTGTGCTACAACCAACATTTACCACCACCCGTGTGCTACAACCAACATTTGCCACCACCCGTGTGCTACAACCAACATTTACCACCACCCGTGCGCTACAACCAACATTTACCACCACCCGTGTGCTACAACCAACATTTACCACCACCCGTGTGCTACAACCAACATTTGCCACCACCTGTGTGCTACAACCAACATTTACCACCACCCGTGTGCTACAACCAACATTTGCCACCACCCGTGTGCTACAACCAACATTTACCACCACCCGTGCGCTACAACCAACATTTACCACCACCCGTGTGCTACAACCAACATTTGCCACCACCCGTGTGCTACAACCAACATTTACCACCACCCGTGCGCTACAACCAACATTTACCACCACCCGTGTGCTACAACCAACATTTACCACCACCTGTGTGCTACAACCAACATTTACCACTACCCGTGTGCTACAACCAACATTTACCACCACCCGTGTGCTACAACCAACATTTACCACCACCTGTGAGCTACAACCAACATTTACCACCACCCGCGTTGCAGGATGTTGACTCGGCCTACTCGGCCGAGCTCCTGGGCGTGGCCGAGGAGCTCTATGCCTTCGCCGACGAGTACCGTCTTGAGTACCACAATTCCATCACCGACGCTGCAGACTTTTACAGGCGAGTTTACCAGTCCTGTATAATATGCGATCCTCACCGACTCTATGAAGCAATACCTCAGGGTTCTTATAGTATAATATTTGTACCCTACTGCCTTTCATGTTATATATAAACCTCCTGCCTCGAAGGTATTAGTAGGTATTATATTAGGTACTTATATTAGTATTATAAGTATTACTTTAACGAAAATAAGTTGGGATTCGAAATTTAAATGTTTCAAGAATAGCATACTTATATTTAAATAGTGCACAGAGAGCTCTGTTTACACTCTATGAGTACTGTGAGGGGCGCTGTGGCTGTCTCGTCTCACAAGAGACACATGATAACCTGGGCACGTGTCTCCCACAGGAGATACATAATAACCTGGGCACGTGGTGTCTCCCACAGGAGACACATGATAACCTGGGCACGTGGTGTCTCCCACAGGAGACACATAATAACCTGGGCACGTGGTGTCTCCCACAGGAGACACATAATAACCTGGGCACGTGGTGTCTCCCACAGGAGACACATAATAACCTGGGCACGTGGTGTCTCCCACAGGTCGTGGAGTGGGTACGGGGACGAGTTGCTGTGGGGGGCGCTGTGGCTGTACCGCGCCACAGGAGACGACACCTACCTCACCAAGGCTCAGGCGGCCTGGGACGACTTCTCGCTGGGGGAAGGCGCCCTCCAGTTCTCCTGGGACGACAAGAAGGCCGGCGCTTACGTAAGCAAAACATCGATAACCGCAGCCACTAAACCTTATCATCCCTCTCACTAGTCACATCCTTCATACCCGTCTCCCATTTCACTCCTATCCTCCTCCTCATTAACTAATCCTTTCGTCAACAATGTTTACAGTTCGAGGAATTTCGTATCAAATATATAACATAAATACACTATGTATGTGTAGGAACAGTCGAAAAGGTGAAATTTAGCGGCATGGCAAAAATGAGGTTAACATCAGCTTTCGTTGTCAGATATATAGGTTAACATCAGTTTTCAGATATATAGGTTAACATCAGTTGTCAGATATATAGGTTAACTTCTGTTGTCAGATATATAGGTTAACATCAGTTGTCAGATATATAGGTTAACATCAGTTGTCAGATATATAGGTTAACATCAGTTGTCAGATATATAAACACATGTTTATAGAGGTTCTGCTCAGCTTTGAGCGTGCAGCGAGGGGGGGGGGGGGGTGGAACTCTAAGCAGGCTGTATATAAGACATTCCAATCTCACTAATGACCCGGTGGTGCTTGCTTTAATGTTCTTTATAATTGTTTTCCCTAATTCTTGATTTTTTTTCCCCTGTTCTGGGTCGACGTTTAAGCTGAGGTGTTGTTACCACTTGAAAGGAAAATCTTGAACCTGAACCTTGTTCCGATCTTAAACTTTCGTCTATAGCTTATCTTGAGTACCTTAATTATGTGCTGAGTTTGACCCCCCTCTCAGGTACCGAGTTTAATGGTCAACTCTAGAAAAAACATCCCTAGAAAATACTTCCCCCCAAACAAAATCTATAGACGATATGTATCTAGAAATGTATTCCGGCTCTTAGACATTTTATCATCTCCGATCAGGCGCTGGGGTCACTGGTCGACCCCAGCAACACCAAGTACGCGGACGCCCTCAAGGCGTTCCTGACTTACCTGAAGAACGACGCCCAGTACACACCTGGAGGCCTGGTCTTCCTGGACCCTTGGGGCTCGAACCGTCACGCTGCCAACGTCGCCTTCATCTCCCTCTGGGTCAGTCCAACAGTGTAACAAAGACACCGACAAGCACCGTATCATTGGTTGCAATTATCACCATATTGGAATTATTACTATAGACTGAGAGCATAACAGTTAACAAACATATACAACCCGGCTGTTATTACCTGCAGGCGGCCAAGTACGGAGACCCAGCTGACGCTGCGGCCAACAGGGAGTGGGCTGACGGTCAACTTGGCTACATCCTGGGTGACTTCGGTCACTCCTTCGTCGTGGGCTTCGGTGTCGACCCGCCGTCGCATCCCCATCACCGCTCCAGGTGCTGACCCTACCCCTGCTGCCATAGTCATCGGTCGCATGAAGCACTAACACCAGTCTATGCCACAGTCCCTACCACCAGTTACATGACGCAC
>NC_091231.1:14245107-14270107 GCF_040958095.1 Procambarus clarkii | reverse complement strand
AAGGGGGAATGGAAAGCGTGAGGGTGGAGGCATGGAGGGAAGAATTAAAGCAAGGAAGGGGAACTATCAGAGATAAAGTGCCAAGCCATGACGACTATGTAGCACTGGGAAGGGGTCAGGATAAAGATTTGGGATGGGACGGGGGGGAAAGGAATGGTACCCAACTACTTGGACGGTCGGGGATTGAACGCCGACCTGCATGAAGCTAGACCGTCGCTCTACCGTCCAGTCCAAGTGGTTGGACTTTAAAGCAAGGAAGAAGAGGAGAAATACAAGAGAAACACAAGGAAGAATATCCTTAGCCTCGACACAGCTAAGATTCTTGCCTGGGAAAGAACCAGACAGACAGACTAATACATCTCTGTCGTATATGACTGACATCGCAAACACTTTGGGAATATCCAACCTGATATCATTTATCAACACGATAACGCTATCAAGCCGCCTCGGATACACAGAACTACTTAACTTAGCCCTCACCCTGATTAAACGACTCGGTTCAGCTGAGCCCATAGGGATTGGAGCTTCAACACCAATCAGTGAATGTCAATAAGGTTGAGGATCCACCGCTCTTCAGGTCCATTCACAGTCGCAAGAGAAGGGATCAGACCGTGGATAGATGGTGCTGGATCCTACCTCCTCTCACTGAGGTAGAATATTGCGATCCTGTATGTGGCTAGGACCAAGCCAGCGACTCCTTGCTGGTGCCTAATCCTGTGAAGTTAATTATGTTTGAGTGTCTCGAAGCCTCGTGGTTGAAGTGAGATATGAGACGATGTTATTCTAAGGCGTGGACAAGATCAGATCCTATCTGAAGTTAATGTTTGAGTCCCACGGAAGAACTTGAGTGAAACTGTGTGAACATGAAGTGAACCTGAATAAACCAAAGTGAACCAAAGTGAACTAAAGTGAAACTGAGGAATTATTACAACATATGAAATAAGCTTCTTAAACGGTTCTGCAACTCTGTTGGTACTTAAGATGATTCATATTCTGCAACGGCCCATTTTTTCCGTTTTTATTTTCCTCTGTCCCTTCGCTTTTCCCCTCTTTCCGTATTTTCCTTTCCTTAATTCCGAAAGCCGGTGGTTCATCATCCCGACACAATAGTATACCTTTCTCCCGTTGCTGCCTCGTTTTCTCTGTAATGCTGTTTGTCAGGGTAGGCTATTTTATTACAGCATTCGTCAGGCTGAGCTCCTACCATTATCCGGGGGCTGCCCAATATCCCCCTCTGGCAGACCACAACGTATTGTCACGATTCATCAAGCGTTTACGCAACCACTTACGAAACCTGTATTTTCTCGAGTTGACGATAACGCGTTTCGTGGCTATCTTCAACTGCAGCGCCTATCTTGTAATCTTGTCCACCCTCACCTCCCGTTCTTCCCATTTTCCAGCTATCCTGCCCTCTCCAACCGTTCCCCTGCCTCTCCCACTCCCTCTCCCCACCCCCACGCAGATATCCCGACAATAAATTGGCGTTATAGACGAGCTTCAGGCGTCGTCAGGACGTCTAGTGGCTCTCGGCGTCTAGTTCCACTGACGTATGATATCAAGTCCGTCCCGCGACGCAGAGGGAGAGAAATGACGGGTTTAATTACATTTTGAAAACGACAAGTTCTGTGGGATTAGTGTTTTGGGGGAGGGGGTGTGGGGCTGAGAGGGAAGGGGTGGCCTGAATTAGCTTTGGGGGGGGGGAGGTGGTTAAGTATCAGGGAAAGGCGCCAAGTCATTACGACTATATAGCACTTGGAAAGGATCAGTATAAGGATTTGGGATGGGACGGAGGAAAGGAATGGTGCCCAACCACTTGGAGGGTCGGGGATTGAACGCCGACCTGCATGAAGCGAGGCCGTCGCTCTACCGAGACAGAGAGAGGATGAAAGGGATAGCATTAAAGCAGGAAACGTTGAGGCGTTTTTCAATGGGTGTGGGGATGTATATATACCTATTTTTAAAAGCATTACACGCTTGTGGATGCTAAAAATCAAGATTAATTCGACACGTTTGGTAGGATTAAAACGATTTTCTGAGATATTTTTCCATCTAAATCACATCAAATAGAGTCCGCCTCTAAAATATATATATACTGCTTAGCCACGTTTTCTGTTATTGCCACGTTCATACGACGATCCAATTGTGCACACTTCGCCTATATTCTATATCAAGAATATAGAATATAGGCTCGCTCGAGAGTGTCGAACAAGTTCGAAGAGGAAGAGCAAGGAGATCCTCTCTAGTGACAGGGACGAGGTTCGACGAAGCCAATGATATTAGCTTTTACAGACATTGAGTCGTAGTGACCTTCCATGCAAATACTTATATCAGAGGATCAATACATGGAGACTGACCCTATCACTCCCCAAATGGGCCGTTGTGGGGGGGGGGGGGGGGAGAGTGGATAGTGAGGGGGGGGTGGATAGTGGGGGGTCGGTGGGGGTTGGAGGGATCGAATGATATATAAAGATATAAGAGGTATTTACAGATATACAGAGGAATACAGAGGATTAAAACAAGGGGTTTTAATCTTGTTTAAACATTTTGGTGAATATCAATCACATATTATCATATAATAAAACAAAAATAGGTGATATTATACAAAGATTAACACCAAGCAATACAATAGTTGAAATAAACACTGAATGTACACTATATACAGTGTACAAAGTAGAGCCCAAGAGCCAAAGCTCAACCCCCGCAAGCACAATTAGGTGAGTATATATATATACTGTAAACAGTCTGTGCATCGTAATTAATGCAATAGGTTTGCACAGTACTTTACGTAACAGACGTAAACTTTATTCTATGTAACCAATAAATGCGACAAATCCCACGTAACAAGTGCATAGGTACTGTAAACTAACGTGTAAACTAACGAAATTACTTCTTTAACCTTTTTTTTTGACCAGTCCATAAAATAGCCTCAAATAGCGATCCCGCAGAGCGGAATGCAGTATCCAGGGCGCTGAGGGGTACCGAACGAGGTATATCTTACTTTTACGCTAATCTGCAGCCGTAAATGCTATGCTCATGAACGCAAAACACATGACCTTATGTGTCGGGTGATCCATGACCTTTGCCAGAAAAACCCTCTGGAATTCTCGTCCGCGGCGGCCGTCATGCATAATGTAAGAGGAAGCTGACCTATGGTAAACACTGGAGACGGTAGGCGAGCTATCGTCGACTTTGGTCACGATAATGGAGGTATTGTGCACGCTGTGAACGGCAGCTGAGGTGTTATGAACACTGCCGACGATAGCTGAGTTATCGTGGCCACCGCAGATGACATTTAATATATCGTGAACACTGGGGGTAAGGGATCTCAACTATTGTGAGCACTGGCGACCAAATCTGTGCTATCGCGAACACCAGGGACGATAGCTGAGCTATCGTGGATATTGGGGACAGCAGCTAAGACGTCGTGTACACGGGATTACAGCTGAGGTATCGACTGGCACTGAGAACGACAGCTGAGCTATTAGTTGCCTCTGGGGAAAGGCAGATAACATTGACACTAGAGCTGAGCTATCGTTGACATTGTGCGACAGCTGAGCTATCGTCATCACTGGGTGACAGCTCGTCTCAATCCGGACCCGGCTACATAGGATAGATGCAGTAACCTTGACGTGGGTGGGAATAGAATTTATATTGACTGGGGTGATAGTAGCCTTTTGTTGACAGGGTGTAATTGTTGACAGGGTGTAATTGTTGACGGGGTGATAGTAGCCTTTTGTTGACGGGGTGATAGTAGCCTTTTGTTGATGAGGTGATAGTAGCTTCTGGATGTGAAGCTCGGTATACTCTTTACCATTTTAGATTACACTGATTATTTACATTTATACAAATCACATCTCAGATTTTTTTCGCATCTAGATTTGGCAATTTCAGCATTGTCCAGCTAATATCAGGGAATTCTGTCATTTACACCTTGGACATATACCTGTAGAAGGTTCCGGGAGTGTTTCTACTCCCTGAGCCCAGCCTCGGACCAGGCTCGAACCCCGCCAGCGAAAACCGGAGCATTATCTCGCCTCAGAAACTTACAGTCCTCATAATTAAATCGACTTTTTGGCGACTTTGAGTCTCGCACTGAAATGATTTTTCCCGCCTTATGTTTATATCGTCTGCAAATCTGTAAATGTCGCTGTTCAGTCCTATTATAAACAACAGAGGGCCCAGGACAAAGCTCTGTGGCACTCCACTTGTAAGAGTTTCCCACAAGGACTTAAACATTATTTTAAGAAAATCTTCGGCTTGTTGTAAAACGACTTTAGCCTTATCAATCCTAGCATGCAATCTTTTGCCCCCCCCTCAATACCACATCCTTATTCTTTTATCATAAGTCTTTCGTATTTGCTTAAATCAAGGGGTATATAAAGTGGCAATATTTTTCCACTATCAACAGCTTTAAATATGATGGGAAACTAACAAAGAACAATTTGTTAAACATGAGCGGCATTTATGAGCAACTCATATTGTGAATTCGTCGTTAATCTAGGCTTTTCAACGCGTAAATAAACACAGAAAGATTCAGTTCACACCGCTGTCACTCACCCTGAGTGACAGCTGAGTCAAATGCGGGGATGGAGTGACAAGCATCTGGTGTGATTGTACTCATCATAGCACTGGATCCGATGTCCTTATTTTATCAATGATTATATAATTAATACGGTCATCAAAGAAATTAAACAGAGAGAGAGAGAGAGAGAGAGAGAGAGAGAGAGAGAGAGAGAGAGAGAGAGAGAGAGAGAGAGAGAGAGAGAGAGAGAGAGAGAGAGAGAGATAGAGAGAGAGAGAGAGAGAGAATAATTTAGGAAGAGAGAAACAGAGATATAGAGATAGAGAAACAGAGTTCTAAAGATAGAGAGATAAAAAAGAGAAGGACAGAGAAATAGAACAACTTGCAATGGAGGAATTGATGCAAACTGAACGAAAATAGGATCTGAGCAAGATAACAAGATAAGATTGTATAACTGAACGTAAATAAAGTCTAAAGGCACTTGAATAAATATGAGGACCTTTGAAAGACACCAACTTTATATTATATATATATATATATATATATATATATATATATATATATATATATATATATATATATATATATATATATATATATATATATATATATATATATATATATATATATATGTCGTACCTAGTAGCCAGAACGCACTTCTCAGCCTACTATACAAGGCCTGATTTGCCTAATAAGCCAAGTTTTCATGAATTAATTGTTTTTCGACTACCTAACCTACCTAACCTAACCTAACCTAACTTTTTCGGCTACCTAACCTAACCTATAAAGATAGGTTAGGTAGGGTTGGTTAGGTTCGGTCATATATCTACGTTAATTTTAACTCCAATAAAAAAAATTGACCTCATACATAATGAAATGGGTAGATTTATCATTTCATAAGAAAAAAATTAGAGAAAATATATTAATTCATGAAAACTTGGCTTATTAGGCAAATCGTGCCATGTATAGTAGGCTGAGAAGTGCGTTCTGGCTACTAGGTACGACATATATATATATATATATATATATATATATATATATATATATATATATATATATATATATATATATATATATATATATATATATATATAAAGAACAGAACCCCATGGGCATTTGTTGCTGGTGTTCTTCCCAAGAACAGAACACCAGCAACAAAACAGTCTACCGAAATGCAGACTGACAGATAAACTATTTATCTCTCTATTCCCTTCAGCGCGCGTAAATCCTGCACACTTCATGTGCAGCCAAAATACCTCATTATTCTCATTGTGTCATCTCTTTCACCATATAATAATTTTCTTCGTTCGGCGAAGACTGTGGTGGTGTCCCCGGTGGTCTGAGTGTGTGTGGGGGGGTAACAACTCATCACAACTTTTAGGTTTGTGGGAGGCGGCAGCAGGAGGCTGCTTCCTCTGGGACCAGGCAAAACAAAAGAAAACTTTAGGCAGGAAATTCTGTAATTTATCCTTTCTGGAGTGGTGTGTGTGTGTGTGTGTCTGTGTGTATGTGTGTATGTGTGTGTGTGTGTGTGTGTGTGTGTGTGTGTGTGTGTGTGTGTGTGTGTGTGTGTGTGTGTGTGTGTGTGTGTGTGTGTGTGTGTGTGTGTGTGTGTGTGTGTGTGTGTGTGTGTGTGTGTGTGTGTGTGTGTGTGTGTATGTGTGTGTGTGTGTGTGTGTGTGTGTGTGTGTATGTGTGTGTGTGTGTGTGTGTGTGTGTGTGTGTGTGTGTGTGTGTGTGTGTGTGTGTGTATGTGTGTGTGTGTGTGTCTGTGTGTGTGTGTGTGTATGTGTGTATGTACTCACCTAGTTGTACTCACCTAGTTGTGTTTGCGGGGGTTGAGCTCTGGCTCTTTGGTCCCGCCTCTCAACCGTCAATCAACAGGTGTACAGATTCATGAGCCTATCGGGCTCTGTCATATCTACACTTGAAACTGTGTATGGAGTCAGCCTCCACCACATCACTTCCTAATGCATTAGATTTGTCAACCACTCTGACACTAAAAAAGTTCTTTCTAATATCTCTGTGGCTCATTTGGGCACTCAGTTTCCACCTGTGTCCCCTTGTGCGTGTTCCCCTTGTGTTAAATAGACTGTCTTTATCCACCCTATCAATCCCCTTCAGAATCTTGAATGTGGTGATCATGTCCCCCCTAACTCTTCTGTCTTCCAGCGAAGTGAGGTTTAATTCCCGTAGTCTCTCCTCGTAGCTCATACCTCTCAGCTCGGGTACTAGTCTGGTGGCAAACCTTTGAACCTTTTCCAGTTTAGTCTTATCCTTGACTAGATATGGACTCCATGCTGGGGCTGCATACTCCAGGATTGGCCTGACATATGTGGTATACAAAGTTCTGAATGATTCTTTACACAAGTTTCTGAATGCCGTTCGTATGTTGGCCAGCCTGGCATATGCCGCTGATGTTATCCGCTTGATATGTGCTGCAGGAGACAGGTCTGGCGTGATATCAACCCCCAAGTCTTTTTCCTTCTCTGACTCCTGAAGAATTTCCTCTCCCAGATGATACCTTGTATCTGGCCTCCTGCTCCCTACACCTATCTTCATTACATTACATTTGGTTGGGTTAAACTCTAACAACCATTTGTTCGACCATTCCTTCAGCTTGTCTAGGTCTTCTTGAAGCCTCAAACAGTCCTCGTCTGTTTTAATCCTTCTCATAATTTTAGCATCGTCCGCAAACATTGAGAGAAATGAATCGATACCCTCCGGGAGATCATTTACATATATCAGAAACAAGATAGGACCGAGTACAGAGCCCTGTGGGACTCCACTAGTGACTTCACGCCAATCGGAGGTCTCACCCCTCACCGTAACTCTCTGCTTCCTATTGCTTAGATACTCCCTTATCTACTGGAGCACCTTACCAGCTACACCTGCCTGTCTCTCCAGCTTATGTACCAGCCTCTTATGCGGTACTGTGTCAAAGGCTTTCCGACAATCCAAGAAAATGCAGTCCGCCCAGCCCTCTCTTTCTTGCTTAATCTGTGTCACCTGATCGTAGAATTCTATCAAGCTTGTAAGGCAAGATTTACCCTCCCTGAATCCATGTTGGCGATTTGTCACGAAGTCCCTTCTCTCCAGATGTGTTACCAGGTTTTTTCTCACGATCTTCTCCATCACCTTGCATGGTATACAAGTCAAGGACACTGGCCTGTAGTTCAGTGCCTCTTGTCTGTCGCCCTTTTTGTATATTGGGACCACATTCGCCGTCTTCCATATTTCTGGTAGGTCTCCCGTCTCTAGTGACTTACTATACACTATGGAGAGTGGCAGGCAAAGTGCCTCTGCACACTCTTTCAGTACCCATGGTGAGATCCCATGTGTGTGTGTGTGTGTATGTGTGTGTGTGTGTGTGAGTATGTGTGTGTGTGTGTGTGTGTGTGTGTGTGTGTGTGTGTGTGTGTGTGTGTGTGTGTGTGTATGTGTGTGTGTGTATGTGTGTGTGTGTGTGTGTGTGTGTGTGTGTGTGTGTGTGTGTGTGTGTATGTGTGTGTGTGTGTGTGTGTGTGTATGTGTGTGTGTGTGTGAGTATGTGTGTGTGTGTGTGTGTGTGTGTGTGTGTGTGTGTGTGTGTGTGTGTATGTGTGTATGTGTGTGTGTGTGTGTGTGTGTGTGTGTGTGTGTGTGTGTGTGTGTGTGTATGTGTGTGTGTGTGTGTGTATGTGTGTGTGTGTGTGTGTGTGTGTGTGTGTGTGTGTGTGTATTCACCTAGTTGTATTCACCTAGTTGTGCTTGTAGGGGTTGAGTTCTGCTCTTTCGGCCCGCCTCTCAACATTTAATCATTCAACTGTTACTAACTACTACTAACTAATTTTTTTTCACACACATACACTTCCGGGAAGCAGCCCGTAAGAGCTGTCTAACTCCCAAGAACCTATTTTCTGCTGTGTAACAGGTGCATCAGGGTGAAAGAAACTCTGCCCCATTTTGCTTTCTCGCCGGCGCCGGGAATCGAACCTGGGCCACAGGATTACGTTTACAGCGTGCTGTCCACACGGCCACCGGCGCCCCGGTAGGTGTGTGTGTGCTCTCCAATTTGTACTTACTTATTTGTGCTTATAGAAGCGAGCGTCAGCTCTTGGCCAATATCTTTGTTGGCCAACAAAGATATTTGTTTGGCTTTGGCTCCAGGCTTAGTTGGCCTGGAGTTGTAACAATATCTTTTGGCAAAAATAATGAGAACAACCATACATGTTTCTTCAACTAGATTTGCCTTACATGCAGGAAGACTAGAAGAACAAATTCCGCGTAATCTATTATACTTTGTAGCATAATATATATCACACAGTTTAATATATCACTTTGCACATAATACAATAAATGAAATAAATCCAATGATGTAAAGATCTCTAAGCAAAGATAAGCGAAACATTGCTGGATTATAATTATGGTAATTGCCAGAGACTAATTGAGGCCAATTCCTTATCGAACGCAGCGTCAAGCTTAATGAGATCTAATTTTGGAGACGCGAAAACAAAATCAGATTGAAATATGCAAACGAAGCGGACACGAATGAGAATAATGACGTGGCCATCAAAGGGGTTAATAAAGAACTCTGGTTCCTCGTTACCTGAGATTTAACGCGTCCGGACATACGAGGTGTTGCCTGATTAATACAGTTTCAGAAGGGAAAAATTATGAGCCGCTGGTAAGGTAACATGCCGGGGAGGAGCCGGTCGGCCGAGCGGACAGCACGCTGGACTTGTCATCCTGTGGTCCTGGGTTCGATCCCAGGCGCCGGCGAGAAACAATGGGCAGAGTTTCTTTCACCCTATGCCCCTGTTACCTAGCAGTAAAATAGGTACCTGGGTGTTAGTCAGCTGTCACGGGCTGCTTCCTGGTGGTGGAGGCCTGGTCGAGGACCGGGCCGCGGGGACACTAAAAGAAAAATGCCCCGAAATCATCTCAAGATAACCTCAAGATAACATGAGCATGTATTATGAGAGAGAGAAAGAGAGAGAGAGAGAGAGAGAGAGAGAGAGAGAGAGAGAGAGAGAGAGAGAGAGAGAGAGAGAGAGAGAGAGAGAGAGAGAGAGAGAGAGAGGGAAGAGGGGGAGAGATGCAATCAGATAGACAGACATAGAAACAGATAAACATACAGACAGATAGACAGAGACAACAGACTGAGCCTACTTCTCATCCCTTCTCCGACTTCTGGAAAAAATAGGAAAAAGGTGATATTGCAATCAATATATTGCAAATCAAGTCTCTCAATCAGCAGCATCTTGACTGTGTGTCATCCTGGAGAGCATCACTCCCCAGGCGACCAGTAAGTAATGTTTAATTTCACAAGAGGTAGAAATTAACGGGAAATTATTATTAATTAATTAATTATTAATTAAATAATTAATTCGGGAAATTAACTTACTATATGGAAGCTCTGACCTACTGATGCCTCCATGGTTACACTCTGTGTATATGATTGTTATATATCATAACTAAATTATTACATAATCTTGCAATAATTAAGAAGGAAAAAGAGAGAAGTAAACAAACTTTTGAAAGAAGTAACAACTCCTTACTAACAAAATTCACAAAGAAAAAAGAAAAAAAAGGAGAGAATGAAATAACTACTCTTTATTTACAGAATTTACTTAAAAATTAAAAAGAGAGAAAAAGATAGAGAAATAACATCTTTTATTAACACAAATAAAGAACTAATGAATATTACACATTCTACTGGACCTTCCAAGACCAGCCAAGAGTGAAAGAGACAGGGTCAGCGTCCCCCCAGCCGCCGAACCACATGGGCTGGACGGTAGAGCAACAGTCTCGCTTCACGCAGGTCGGCGTTCAATCCACGACCGTCCCAAAGTGGTTGGGCACCATTCCTTCCCGCCGTCCCATCCCAAATAACCTTATCCTGACCCCTATCCCAGTGCTACATAGTCGTAATGGCTGCGCGCTTTCGCCTGCCTGTTCCTTCCTTCCCTTCAGCCGTTGATGCTATTGATGAATTGCGAGACGGCCAATTCCCAAGGTAAATATTTACTCACACTTTTAATATATTAAACACATAGATAACGTGTAACTAGCAATGAAAAACCCGTTACACATATTCATATGTATTTTGTACATACGTTCTACATACGTAAATATTTTGCTTCGCTTTGGAGGTTAAAAATCTCTGTCTATTTGATGCAAGTGTTTGTTGAGTTTTCATCTCGTTTCATTTTTCTTTCGAAATATTTCACAAAGTCTAACTCGCGAATGATAAACCTGAACTAAATTATGCAAATGGTTTAATATAAATACATGTGTTTAGATAAATTGTGCTCTGGATTACTAACGCGCTCACAAGCTGTGGTACTAAGGGGAACTACTGTGTTGTTTACGTTATCACTGATATCATTTCTCACTGATATCAGTTATCACTGATATCAGTTATCACTGATACCAGTTCTCACTCCTACCAGTCATCACTGATACCGAATGATAATTAATAATTTAAATCAACCAATCATTACTTCTAAATTGGTGTCAATCATGTCTTTGTATATCACAAAAAAACTTCATAGTTTTCCTGAAAATATTATTATGATTATTATTCAATATTTTTATTAGTTATAAATAATAAATTAAATAACATTATCTAGAAAACATATTATCAATTAATTATTTGACAATTTATTTTTCGAATGATATATATATATATATATATATATATATATATATATATATATATATATATATATATATATATATATATATATATATATATATATATATATATATTGTATAAACATTATTATCATATTATATTTAAAAAATATATAACTACCATGTATATTAAATACATTCGGGCTCACCATAGCCCGCGCTGCTTGGAACATTTTGTTCCGAGTAGCTGAATCTACGACAACAGTAATAAAATGCATTAGTGTATTAATAATTCAAATGTTATCAAGTTAAATATACATTTTTTTCGGTATTCCAGTTGTTTAGTGGGAAAATTCCACTTTGCTGCCTCAATTAACTCTACTCAACATGTTATCTCTCCCTTTCCAGGACCCTCACTGAATAAACAGATCCACAAGGGCCGTGACGAGGATTCGAACCTACGTCCGAGATGATCCCAGACTCACTGAGTAACACCGTAGCCTCCCATAGCATGCGTTTACCAATGGCTCATTTGAGCCATTGGTAAACGCATAGAACGTAATGCGTTTACCAATGCATAAACGCATAAACAACATAGCCCTGCAGAGCATATCTAGCTAAGAACAGACACCAGAGCGCACGTTTCGAACGATGGTCCCCTACATCTTACCATCTTGAGGTTATCTTGAAATGATTTCGGGGCTTTTTTTTAGTGTCCCCGCGGCCCGGTCCTCGACCAGGCCTCCACCCCCAGGAAGCAGCCCGTGACAGCTGACTAACACCCAGGTACCTATTTTACTGCTAGGTAACAGGGGCATAGGGTGAAAGAAACTCTGCCCTTTGTTCCTCGCCGGCGCCTGGGATCGAACCCAGAACTAAAGGATCACAAGTCCAGCGTGCTGTCCGCTCGGCCGACCGGCTCCCATTTTACCATGGGGTCATTTACCATGGGGTAAATGACTACACAATCTCTGAGAACAGATAACTACAGTTAGGTGGAGTTCCAGCTGGGCTCAGCTGCATATGTTACCTAAACGAAGAACCTTTCACCATGACTTGGGGCCACATTTGCACATCTAGTGATTGACCTGTCGTCCCTGAATTATTGTGTAGTCCACGAATTCCACCTCTCTCTCTCTCTCTCTCTCTCTCTCTCTCTCTCTCTCTCTCTCTCTCTCTCTCTCTCTCTCTCTCTCTCTCTCCTTCACACCTGGACGTTCTCGATGGCAGGTAAATATTGAAATTTTTCTACACTATCTTTCTGAACATGAGCTGAAGATTAATCGAGGAACGAGCAACTAGGTAAGGATAGACACACACACAGCATCCACTAGGTAAGGATAGACGTCACAGCATCCATCAGGTAAGGATAGACGTCACAGCATCCATCAGGAAAGGAAACACGTCACAGCATCCATCAGGTAAGGACTGACGTCACAGCATCCATCAGGGAAGGCTAGACGTCACAGCATCCATCAGGGAAGGATAGACGTCACAGCATCCATCAGGGAAGGATTGACGTCACAGCATCCATCAGGGAAGGATAGACGTCACAGCATCCATCAGGGAAGGATAGACGTCACAGCATCCATCAGGGAAGGATAGACGTCACAGCATCCATCAGGGAAGGATAGACGTCACAGCATACATCAGGTAAGGATAGACGTCACAGCATCCATCAGGTAAGGATAGACGTCACAGCATCCATCAGGGAAGGATAGACGTCACAGCATCCATCAGGGAAGGATAGACGTCACAGCTTCCATCAGGGAAGGATAGACGTCACAGCATCCATCAGGGAAGGATAGACGTCACAGCATCCATCAGGGAAGGATAGACGTCACAGCATCCATCAGGGAAGGATAGACGTCACAGCATCCATCAGGGAAGGAGAGACGTCACAGCATCCACTACAACAATATATTAACCCTAATGTTTGCTCCCATGTCATAGCCATCAATCTTGACCTGTCTCACTCTCGTCACTCTTCTTCACTCTCCAGTTTCCTCTCATCGTTCCGTGTCTTCTCTCACATTAATAATACTTTCCATTCATTATTTGTGATATTTGTTATTTTGCTCCTTCTTGTAATCATTTTTTAAATGGCTGACATTTCATTGTCATTTGTTTTCGCGATGATCGTAATTCTTTAATTTTCTCTCATTACTCGTTCTACTCCCTACAACTCTGCCCAACCACTCGGGCTGGACGGTAGAGCGATGGTCGTACCTTCATGCAGGTCGGTGTTTAATCCCCGACTGTCCAAGTGGTTGGGCACCATTCGTTTCCCCCCTATCCCGTCCCATCCCAAGTCCTTATCATGACCCCTTCCAAGTGTTATATAGTCGTAATGGCTTGGCGCTTTCCCCTGATAGTTCCCTTCCCTTCCTCTTCTCCCGTCCCATCCCAAATCCTTATCCTGATCCCTTCCCAGTGGTATATAATTGAAATGACTTGGTTCTTTCTCCTGATAATTCCCTTTCCTCCTTTCATTCCTCGAATTATTTTCCTTTCATTCTCTTCCTTGTTATTCTTTAAATTTCCCTGATCTCTTTTTCAAGCATTTCCTTTTCTCACTATCTTCTTTATAATTGTGTGTTCATTTTATTTTGATCCTCTCTCTCTCTCTCTCTCTCTCTCTCTCTCTCTCTCTCTCTCTCTCTCTCTCTCTCTCTCTCTCTCTCTCTCTCTCTCCCTCTCCCTCCCTCTCTCTCTCTCTCTCTCTCTCTCTCTCTCTCTCTCTCTCTCCCTCTCCCTCTCCCTCCCTCTCTCTCTCTCTCTCTCTCTCTCTCTCTCTCTCTCCCTCTCCCTCTCCCTCCCTCTCTCTCTCTCTCTCTCTCTCTCCCTCTCCCTCTCCCTCTCTCTCTCTCTCTCTCTCTCTCTCTCTCTCTCTCTCCTTTGTCTGGTGTCCCTTCTGCTTGATCCTTCGTTCTCTTAACTAATCCTTCCTCTCCCTCCTCTTTCGTCACCACTGTTGCATGTTCCCATTTCTCCTCCATTATTCCTTCTCTTTTCCATCTTGTGCATCTCATCTCCTCACTGCTGAATGCTCTGGAAGTGGACGGAACCAATAATTCTCCCCAACTGTTGTATAAGTTATTCTGGAATTTATGGAAATGTTATCAGAGTTTGGGGTCAGTTGAGAGCAGACGGCAGTGGAGGCATGTACGCCTGTCATGCTCTGTGGTTGTGGTGGAGACAGTTGTTCATGACTTTACGGGCGCACCATAGCCCGTGCTACTTGGAACATTTTGTTCCAGGTAGCGAATCTTAAACAACAAACAAGTTGCTCATATTCACTCACAGAGTTCTTCAAAGTTCTTTACACATAATTGCGTGAACAACTGTGTTATCTCATTCAAAGTCTGTTATTCCGACTACATTTATGTGTACTTGCTTATCATTCATCTTGTGGATCCTAATTGATTCCCCCCCCCCGAAAAAAAAATATTGTTTCCAGGCTTTAGTATTGAACATTTTCCCAAATGGTGCAAATATCGCCCTTGAATATATCCTAACAGCAACCGCTCTTTGTTTCAATACTCCATATGAATAATATTAACAGAAAACACTGGCCGGAATACACTACTAGTTGC
The DNA here is from genome assembly GCF_040958095.1 of Procambarus clarkii. Classification (NCBI taxonomy): domain Eukaryota; kingdom Metazoa; phylum Arthropoda; class Malacostraca; order Decapoda; family Cambaridae; genus Procambarus; species Procambarus clarkii. The sequence continues at coordinate 14,255,371 of NC_091231.1, read as the reverse complement.
CGCTCAGGTGAAATGATCAAACGATCAGCCTTCCTTTGAACTGCATCAATAATTATGAATACGAAAGATAGATATATCTCCGATGTGTGTGTAGTATGCTAGGCACGAGAGACACGAATCGATGTTGGTCCGAAATAAATAACTGAGAAAAGAAATAGGTTTTAAATATGTCCATAGAGGATAGTCAACATTTTTCGGGAAACACCTCCCTGGTAATCATTCAGATGTGGCTGTGATGCCCAGGATATTGATGGATGTGGGGTGTCATGCCCAGGATATTGATGGATGTGGGGTGTCATGCCCAGGATATTGATGGATGTGGGGTGTCATGCGCAGGATAATGATGGATGTGGGGGTGTCATGCCCAGGATATTGATGGATGTGGGGTGTCATGCCCAGGATATTGATGGATGTGGGGTGTCATGCCCAGGATATTGATGGATGTGGGGTGTCATGCCCAGGATATTGATGGATGTGGGGTGTCATGCCCAGGATATTGATGGATGTGGGGTGTCATGCCCAGGATATTGATGGATGTGGGGTGTCATGCTCAGGATATTGATGGATATGAGAGTGATGTTTAGGGGACTGATGAATGTGACCATAATGTCCAGTATAATGATCGAGGATTGATGTTTGCTCTCATTAGAGATTCAAAAGCTGCGTTTTGTTTGATGTAAATTTAATTAAAACAAAAATCTCTAGTGTCCAACACAGAGATCAAGTATAACTTAATTTCACTGAAAAGAGCAGGATTCAGTGAGGACTTCAAGGATAAAAACTAAACTTAAAGGAGTGTAAAGTCGAGTCATCAGGATAAGAATGGATTGAATTGGATGTGTTACAAAGATCATTGAAAAACACTATGTAAAGAGCATGCAACAGAACTGAGCCTTGCATATCATCACAGTTGATAGAGGAAAAAACACTCGCAAGATGATCATCAAATACTTCGTAGCAGACAGAGGGGAAACTTGGGTCATCTTCTCTTATATATATATGAGAGAAGAAGACCCAAGAAGAGTGAACTGCAGCTAAAGAATAAAAAAAAGGGGATAATTGAACCATAGTTTAATGCAAATTTCTGCATTATACACGAGTGGGGAGGTGCAGGTGCTGGTAAATGTTGCCAGCACCTGCACAATTACAATTACAATTACAATTACTGTACTACCTGTACAATTAATGGGATACGGAGAAGTGGAGTTGAAATACAAGAAGTGGATACGTGTCTCCTATGCAAATATAGAGAGACTGACAGGCTGACAGATGGGTCCATTAACTCACACAGATTCTGACCTTTATAAGGTGTTCAGAGCGTGACAATTGTGCAGATGTGGGTCAGCAGGTATGTCGGTATGTCTACAAAAGTTATATAAAGGAAGGAATGCAATCAACAACACTGTTGAATAGGTTTGGTTTCAGCATTTTTTTAGACAAGTTTTCCCATAAATTTTTCTCTATTTTACTTTCTCATAAAAATCATCATTAGACAATAGACACAGAAATGCAAGAATTCGTACATATTGGTAACCGCTGACATACCCATATATTGGTAACGAAAGGACACACTCAGACGTTTGGTATGCATTGTAATACATACCAAAATAAAGAAAATACCAAAAGTAGAAAATAAATCCTTCAATTATCGTAGAGTTTTGTTTACCATGAATTATGGTTATCTCTTATCTTGAGGTTATCTTGAGATGATTTCGAGGCTTTAGTGTCCTCGCGGCCCGGTCCTCGACCAGGCCTTCACCCCCAGGAAGCAGCCCGTGACAGCTAACACCCAGGTACCTATTTTACTGCTAGGTAACAGGGGCATAGGGTGAAAGAAACTCTGCCCATTGTCTCTCGCCGGCGCCCGGGATGGAACCCGCGACCACAGGATCACAAGCCCAGCGTGCTGTCCGCTCGGCCGACCGGCTCCCTAACTCGATTGGTAACTCGTAACTGGTAACTCTGGTAACTCTAACTGGTAACTGCTAACTGGTAACTCGATTGTTCTTCTTAATCCCTAGACTAAGAAGTTAGTTAGAAGTTTAAAACTCTTACAATATAAGATGAAGAACGCCAGCAATGTGGTCATATTTACTCCTATAATAATAATGAATGAATTGATGAATTATGTATTCCAGTTATACAAAATGAAGTATATTATAATAATACAATGTAGCTTGCGTATTAATAATGACTTTCATATTAAATACAAACAATTAGTATTTCACTATTTTCTGCAACTTTTTGCAGAAAATATCTGCAGTTAATATTGATACAATTATGATTATTATTAACTTTAATTTTATTATAAGATATGATGAAAGAATAGTGCACAACAAGGATAAAGCACTAAGCCATGACAATTATATAGCACTGAGAGTTAATAAAAGAATAAGGAATCTTTTAAGTTGTTACTATGTTCACATTTTATTAACATGTTTGTCATGTAGGAAGACTGATGGAAGAACAGAACGAGTTGTTCATGATGAAGCTGACTGAATACCGCAGGAAAAATTCCTTATATGGCTGAATATCAAGATCTTCAGTGAAAATACATTATTTTGTTAATATCGCTCATAAAATATACTGTGTATGTATATGCTAGAACGGAGTAGTCTTTTTAATACTGTATATACAAAGATATTTAGTCACTTTCTACGGTTAAAATGTTCTGAAAAATAAAAGTAGTGAAATCATAGTAGCGATATCCGTAGACTTTATAACCTCCTCTTCCAACTGACCGATACGGGTGAGCGACACTGTACTCATCTATTTGTACTCACCTATTTGTTCTTGCGGGGGTTGAGATTTGGCTCTTTGGTCCTGCCTCTCAACCGTCCTCTCAACCTGTCACTCCTCCTCTGAGTCTTGTCTCTCCTGTCCAGCCAGACGACAAAATTATAGTGACATTTGAACACATCCACAAGGTCCGTGACGAGGGTTCGAACCTACGTCCAAGAGGATCCCAGACGCTGCCTCAATCGACTAATTTCTCTGTGTTATAATGGCATTCTTGTCACTATCAACATTTTCAGTTGATGAAGGCAGCATGTCATCACCATCACCACCTAGGTTACGGTGACAATGACCATTGCGTGAAGTGAGGACCGCGATGAGATGAGACGGCCATTCCTCATCACCGTTGCCATCATCGTCAAGATGGACAGATGAGGGATAGGTGACATTTTCCTGACCATCGACGCCAGCAGAAAGTAGTGATGGAAGAGATGAGAGAGAGAGAGAGAGAGAGAGAGAGAGAGAGAGAGAGAGAGAGAGAGAGAGAGAGAGAGAGAGAGAGAGAGAGAGAGAGAGAGAGAGAGAGAGACAGAGAGAGAGAGAGAGACAGAGAGAGAGAGACAGAGAGAGAGAGAGAGAGAGAGAGAGAGAGAGAGACAGAGAGAGAGAGAGAGACAGAGAGAGAGAGACAGAGAGAGAGAGACAGAGAGAGAGAGAGAGAGAGACAGCCAGAGAGAGAGAGAGAGAGAGAGAGAGAGAGAGAGAGAGAGAGAGAGAGAGAGAGAGAGAGAGAGAGAGAGAGAGAGAGAGAGAAAGAGAGAGAGAGAATTAACACAAGCAGCCAGATCACGTCGACCAGGAGTCCGCGTGTTCCAAATAAACCACTCACAATAGCTATCATTCAAATTCATCCCGCCATTGTATGTGTTGGTGAGCGTGAGGATGAACACATATTGGTAAATATGCTGGAATGCATATTGGTGAATTAATTGATGACAGTTTTGTTAAGTGTGTTGCTAAATATGTTGATGAATATGTTGTTGGATATGTTGTAGAGTCTGTTGATGAATATTGTAGAATATGAGATACAGCATGTTGGGGAGTATGTTGTCGAATATGTTGCTATGTTGGCCATCATATTGGAAAGGGTTTTTGCAATCATGGTTGCAGTTACGTTGGTGAGTTGCATATATGTTGCCGAACGTATTCACGAACATAGCATTGAGCATGTTAGCGAGCCCAGTGTGAAATAAGGTAGTGAATGCTGACGACTATGCTGGAATGGGTTTGTGTACGAACACGACTATGCTGGAATGGGTTTGTGTACGGACACGACTATGCTGGAATGGGTTTGTGTACGAACACGACTATGCTGGAATGGGTTTGTGTACGAACACGACTATGCTGGAGTGGGTTTGTGTACGAACACGACTATGCTGGAGTGGGTTTGTGTACGAACAACGCCCATCACATGATCCACTTGTGGGTTGTGTTTGTAATCTAACAAATACACGTTTTAAGCTACAAGAAACTGTACATTAGTTTTACTTTAAGATTATACAAAAATATTTGATAATATTGATCTTGAAAATTCGCTGATTAAAATGCGATAATTATTTTTTGTTTTCAAATATCAATTAATATCGCTCTTCTTTGGTCGCCATTTGAAATGTTCCACGATGGAATTGATGTGGAAAATGCTTTTGAAAATTTAATTGCCAGCCGTGAGAATATTGCAAAACCTTATTTAAAGGGAGTGATCCTTCGTATGTGATTAATGTTTGACTTATAATGACCTTAATTAGTCTGTCATAAATCACTTTGAAGCTGTGGACGTTATGAGGAGTCGGTAGTGAAACCGGGATTGACAAATTCAACAGATCAAATGCACATCAGACATATTCCTAACACTCCACCAGACCAACGTAGACGAGAATACCATTGCTCATCAATTATAAAGAACCCACAAAGCATACCAGAGTCCACAGATTCCTAATTATGGTACACCTGTATTATTCGTTCACCAGAGACAGACGTTCACCTGGGAGGCCTGGTCGACGACCGGGCCGCGGGGACGCTAAGTCCCGGAAGCACCTCAAGGTAACCTCAAGGTAAGGAGACAAGTACTCAGTAGTGACTGGTTATCAAGATTTGCCAGCTCTATTCATAGAATCTTAAACAAAAACACAACCAATGATAAATGTTATGCAAGAGTGAGGCTACATCTAAGATTTTCATATCGACTTACGATATTCATACATCTTTTCCGGATCTATGATGTATAGGTTTCGTAGTGGACTCGTGTTTTTTGTGTTAAGTTTAATGGATGATCGTATTGAGAGGACGGGTGTTGGGTATGTTTAATTGTTATTGTTGTTATACGTGAATTATCCTTTATTGCTTCTTCCGTGTTATCACCAGTCGTTTATCTCTTTCAGAGCATCTTAAATTCACTTTTATTGATTTAATTTGCCTCACTCCCTCACTAATTCTCACAATTGGAAATATACAAATAAATACACACACACACACACACACACACACACACACACACACACACACACACACACACACACACACACGCACACACACACACACACACATACACACACACACACGCACACATAAATTGCCAGTCAACTTTCACCAAAAGTGGTGGAGGCTGACTCCATACACAGTTTCAAGTGTAGATATGATAGAGCCCAATAGGCTTAGGAACCTGTACTCCCGTTGATTGACAGTTGAGAGGCGGGAAAAAAAGAGCCAGAGCTCAACCCCCGCAAGCACAACTTGGTGAGTACAACTAGTTGAGTACACACACACACACACACACACACACACACACACACACACACACACACACACAATCATACAAAAAAAGTACACATACACTAAACAATAAAATCTCTCAAACCGCCCCTATCCGTTCCCTTCTGGAGGCAAGGAAAGACCTCTTGAGACGTACTCTCTTAAGGTGATGTTCCCACTGCTCTCTAGGGAGTGGCATACGACCTTTGTCTGTGCACACTCGGGCACAGCTTATCAAAAGGGGAAACCAAAAAATACCCGGAATCTCTAGAAGAAGGAAGTGCAGGATATGGAGTACTGGAGTGTGAAGTGAGGAAGTGTGTAGTGTGAGGTGTCTGGCACTGAGTGTGAGGTCTGGTGTGTGTGTGGAGTGTTTGGGGGGTCTGGAGTTTTGGGTCGTTGTGTGTGTTTGTGTTTATGCTGTCTGCTTGATGCGTGGATTTGGGGGAGTTATGCAGAGTTTGTATGTGGTGTTTGGGGTGTGGAGTGTTCGTATGTGGTGTGGAGTGTTCGTATGTGGTGTTTGGGGTGTGGAGCGTTCGTATGTGGTGTTTGGGGTGTGGAGTGTTCTTATGTGGTGTTTGAGGTGTGGAGCGTTCGTATGTGGTGTTGGGGTGTGGAGTGTTCGTATGTGGTGTTTGGGGTGTGGAGCGTTCGTATGTGGTGTTTGGGGTGTGGAGTGTTCTTATGTGGTGTTTGAGGTGTGGAGCGTTCGTATGTGGTGTTGGGGTGTGGAGTGTTCGTATGTGGTGTTTGGGGTGTGGAGTGTTCGTATGTGGTGTTTGGGGTGTGGAGTGTTCGTATGTGGTGTTGGGGTGTGGAGTGTTCGTATGTGGTGTTTGGGGTGTGGAGTGTTCGTATGTGGTGTTTGGGGTGTGGAGCGTTCGTATGTGGTGTTGGGGTGTGGAGTGTTCGTATGTGGTGTTTGGGGTGTGGAGTGTTCGTATGTGGTGTTTGGGGTGTGGAGTGTTCGTATGTGGTGTTTGGGGTGTGGAGTGTTCGTATGTGGTGTTTGGGGTGTGAAGTGTTTGGGTGTAAAGTTTGGGGGAATCATGTACTTAGGTGGTTTGAGGTGTGATGTTTGGAGTACGAATTGTTTGTGTGTGTGAGATCAAGACAAGTGAGGCCAGATATAGGATATCTGAGTATGGGGGAGTTTGCATGACATGGGACATTAGGATTTTTATTCCAAGAAAAAATGAAGCAATGAATATATACATGGGTTTATATCTTGTTAAAGATTATGTAAATATCTGTATTGGTGTATATCTTGAGTAATAATAGACGTGTAGGGGTCAACACTGTGTGCCAGTGCTCGGCAGTAGTTAATCCAAATTAAACAAATATGTGATTCATCAAAACTCATGCTTCTGCTGCATGATTCTGAAACCTGTCCTTTAACGGTAAATAAGTTCTTAAATTTGTACGCCTTAAATTATGCAAATAAGTTAACCAATATATATCATAATTAAAGCCTAATATTAGTGTTGTAACAACATAGTTCCTTAAAGTCTTGCAAGAAAGCACACTTACGCAACAATATGTATGTTTGCTTGTGACAATACGTGAGAAATAAGTGACGCTTATAATATTGTATGACTATTAGGATATTTATATTCACGGAAAGATCTCTAGCCACGATAAACACATCTAGCAACCTGGTGTAAACAGGTACTTGAGGTTCATACTGAATAAAACTACCCACAGGGGGGGACGACTTGGCCTGAATGGAATCTTATTACAAGGATCATACCGTAAGATGTAAGAAGTGTTTATCCTCATAATCTACACTATTTACAACGTCAGAGTATGACAACATATACACTAATCTGAGGCGTAGTTCGTGAGAGCAGGAGGAAGGTGTTACAAATATCTTAGCGTTACAGAGTCACGAATGATGAGCAGATGCCAACGGAATACATGAGAAACTGAGAGTAACGAGGATGAGAGACCAAGGATGCTGCAGCCGTTACCTAAAATCAATGAGACAGACGCACAGGATGACATTTTCATCTAAATGTCAACAGGCATAACATTTAATTAGGCTTTCGTGAGGGCCTTGAAGTTAAAATAAATATTCGTATCCGGATTTCATTGAGCAGCATTCATTGAGCAGCATTCATTGAGAAGCATTCATTGAGAAGAATTCATTGAGAAGCATTCATTGAGCAGCATTCATTGAGCAGCATTCATTGAGCAGCATCCATTGAGCAGCATTCATTGAGCAGCATTCATTGAGCAGCATCCATTGAGCAGCATTCATTGAGCAGCATTCATTGAGCAGCATCCATTGAGCAGCATTCATTGAGAAGCATTCATTGAGCAGCATTCATTGAGAAACATTCATTGAGAAACATTCATTGAGAAGCATTCATTGAAAAGCATTCATTGAGAAGCATTCAATGAGCAGCGTTCATTGAGAAACATTCATTGAGAAACATTCATTGAGAAGCATTCATTGAAAAGCATTCATTGAGAAGCATTCATTGAGAAGCATTCATTGAGCAGCGAAAGTAGATAAAATTCGCTATAATAAACATTCACGATAACTAAGTTATAAACATGATATTATTTAACGTTAACAAACAGTTCACAGATTTTCACACTTTGCGCCCTGAATGAGAGATTTAACAACTAAATAGACGCTAACAATATAATCAGTAACATACCTTTTATATACATTCAGGAAAAGCGAATCAATTTATCCCCATACTGAATTGAGCTTTACTAAGAATTGAACTGCTTTACTTCATCTTTACTAAGATGATGTCGAATGAAAACTAAAAGGACCTAATCTGAAGGAACCATACCTCACGAATTCTTTCGATTTCATTCGTGAAACATGGTTGCTTCCAGCGCTGTTTTTATTCGTCTTGCATTCATGAAGATCTACACAGTATGAGTATCATGTGTCTCACGTTTCATGGATCTCTCTTTAATGTATGATTCTCATTATGTCTTGATTAAGTGAATGACTGGTTTAATGCTTAACTTGCTGGTTGCACGACTGGCTCAATGTAAAAGTAGATTATTGTTTGACTGTTTCGTTTCATAAATGGTTTAAAGCCCGACTGATTTTATGAATTAATAGTGTATTATATGGCTGGTTTATTGCATGACTGGTTTATTGAATGATTGGTTTATTGCATGATTGGTTTATTGAATGATTGGTTTGATGAATTACTAGTTAAATACGCAACTGGTTTAATGCCTGACAGCCTTATTGCATGACAGGTTTAATACTGGAATGATTTAATGTATGACTGATTTAATGACACCACAATTAATGGACGATAAAGAATATACGAAGTGTATAATAAAATATTCACGTGTATACACAAAGTGAATAAATAATATTCTATACACAACGTGTTCAGGCTAAATCACTTAGCTGAAGTTAGCAATTACTTAACTGAAGTTCAATTGCCTCACACAATATACCCCGCCCCCTTAACAACCAACCAAAACTCATTCACAACACGTTCAAATCCCCTTTCCCCCCTCCCCCCCCCTCACTTGAAACTATCCGGCGCTTGCACTGGTCTATTCCTCTACCCGGCACCTCGTTTCATAAATCAACTACCCCACTTCCAGTCCAGTACTCCCCCAGGCTCCCTGCTGAATACAGACTCATCCAATTCATATTCATTGCCAGTACTCCATACCGGAACGAACTCGTTACTCGTGGAGTAACGCTGTTGTTGGATCTCATCGTGGATCATCACACAGCAGAGGTAGTTAAATTGATTATTTACCTACCTGCTTATGATAATTATCATAAGCAGGTAGAATTTCCTTCACAATATATATATATATATATATATATATATATATATATATATATATATATATATATATATATATATATATATATATATATATATATATATATTACCTCTATTGCCCTCACGACAATCTCAAATGATACTCTTGTCATTGATTTTGGTTCCTCTATCTTAGCCTGTACACATTCAGAAAACTAATTCCAAATCACAGTCGTCGAACGGCTAAAGAACGTATTGTATTATTGAATTCTGGTAATTTTAGCAGCGTTCAGAAGAGTTCAGTAGACCTTTATATCTTTCAAAAAAAAAATATATAACAAATATTTTATTATTAGATCAGTAATTTGTTATTAGAGATCAAAATCAGTGATATATTGCTTCATACTTTGCATATTTAATGATAAAATGTTAGCTTATTTTTACGTTAGGTTAAATAATCTCTCTGTATGTAAACAGAACAAAGCAGAAGACCGCGAGTGTCAGTGGAAATATCCATATTCATAATTCGAGCTCCACACACTGCCAAATAGGAGGGAATTCACCCGTCGCATTTGTCGTATTCACGACTTCCAGCGGTAAATCTCCATTGTTTCGGCCGGGGTAAACCTTTAGTTTAATATGTGTGTGGCCAGGGAACCCTGTTGAAAAAGTAATCCCAACACTCTCAGCGATTTTCCCAAAATTCCTGTTATATATATATATATATATATATATATATATATATATATATATATATATATATATATATATATATATATATATATATATATATATATATATTATGTATATATATATATATATATATATATATATATATATATATATATATATATATATATATATATATATATATATAACACCTATGTTGACTTCAGTGTTGAACAGCCAAGCTGTGCTGCCAATCATCGGGAAGCAGCCAAGTCTAGTAAATACAG
>NC_091231.1:14170107-14240107 GCF_040958095.1 Procambarus clarkii | reverse complement strand
ATTCACAAATATCATTCACAAAAAAGGTTGCCGTTTGAATTTCCCTGTTTATTTTATTCCTACAGATGTATGCATCGATAAATTTGTTTTTAAGGTCTGTAATATACACTTGATCAGCAGGTGATGTAGTGTTTATACACCGAGAGGTGTAGTACCTCTCGGTGAGGGAGCCGGTCGGCCGAGTGGACAGCACGCTGGACTTGTGATCCTGTGGTCCCGGGTTCGATCCCGGGCGCCAGCGAGAAACAATGGGCAGAGTTTCTTTCACCCTATGCCTCTGTTACCTAGCAGTAAATAGGTACCAGGGTGTTAGCCAGCTGTCACGGGCTGCTTCCTGGGGGTGGAGGCCTGGTCGAGGACCGGGCCGCGGGGACACTAAAAAGTCATCTCAAGACAAGATCAAAAATTCATCTCGAGATAACCTCGTTCCTCGGAGGATATACACTAAGAGTATGCTGGTTGGTCAGTAGAGCAAGTGTCACGACCGTATTATCTCTCCAGAGATGGAAATGCCTTAAGCTTAACACTAAACCATAAGAATAATTGCCTTCTGAGAGTACAATTATGTATATAATTGTACTCTCGTACTTAACTACACCTGTACTTAATTGTACTTAACGATGTAGATGCCACATCGTTAATCCAGAATGAATTAAACGGCATTTACCGTGACCAATAGTTACCAAGCCTTTGATTGGGAAACCTGATACAACAAGACGCCGAAGAGGAGTGTGTGTGTGTGTGTGTGTGTGTGTGTGTGTGTGTGTGTGTGTGTGTGTGTGTGTGTGTGTGTGTGTGTGTGCGCGCGCGCGTGCATAGTTTCCAATGCACTCAAAATATCTTCCCATATATGCTTCTCTCGTGTTAAAAGTGACATATCTGCATCAAATATTCCCCATCCCACACCCCCATCCTCCTCCTCCTGCCCTCCTTCCTAAAGTAACTAATTTGTGAAAACCAGGATGCAAATGGGAGCGGGCGAGGCAGCCAGCTTCCAATCCCCCTTTGTCTGGTAAAACACACGCCTGGTGGAGCCCGCGTGTGTGCCCAGGGAACTGTAATTAGATTTAAAATCCCATTATGGAAGCTTCAAAGTTAAGGTCCTTCACGGCTGACAAGATGTGCGGAGGTCCCAGTGCATAACACAATTATCGGGAGGAGTGAAGAGACTGAGGAGTAAGTGGACTTTTAATGTTATGGAACGATCATGGAGATGAGAATAATAGTCGAGAGAGAGAGAGAGAGAGAGAGAGAGAGAGAGAGAGAGAGAGAGAGAGAGAGAGAGAGAGAGAGAGAGAGAGAGGAAGAGAGAGAGAGAGGAAGAGAGAGAGAGAGAGAGAGAGAGAGAGAGAGAGAGAGAGAGAGAGAGAGAGAGAGAGAGAGAGAGAGAGAGAGAGAGAGAGAGAGAGAGGAGAGAGAGAGAGGAGAGAGAGAGAGGAGAGAGAGAGAGTGAGAGAGAGAGAGAGAGAGAGAGAGAGAGAGAGAGAGAGAGAGAGAGAGAGAGAGAGAGAGAGAGAGAGAGAGAGAGAGAGAGAGAGAGAGAGAGAGAGAGAGAGAGAGAGAGAGAGAGAGAGAGAGAAGAGAAAGAGAGAGAGAGAGAGAGAGAGAGAGAGAGAGAGAGAGAGAGAGAGAGAGTGAGTTATCACCGACATTTATCTTTCATTTTTTTTACCACATCCTTTTGTTCAATTTCACATGGCAAGGGACAGCTCTGTCCCTTCCCTTTACCTCTCCCTACACAACTTCATTTCCTCTTGCTCAACAATTTTCTACTCGTGTTGATTCTACGTTTTTAAGCACTGATGATTTAATTCCTCCCACTCTCCTAAGTACCAATATCGTAGTTAATCCTGTGCTGTAAGTAGGAATGAGGTAGTTTCTCACACGTTCCTAGTTCTAACTAGGAATGACGATCAGAAGAGCGTCGTCTGCCAATAACCAAAGTTGTTCAAGTTGTAACAATGAACTACAATAACCAATGTAATTCAGCGGACTACGGTAGTTAGTGAGGTCACGTGTAATACGCGTCTGCGAACGGAGACCAGCTTTTCACATACAGTCTATCCTATTTTGACACCTGTAGACTCGTCAAGCGACAAGAGGGTTTATCTCAGACTGTGGAATGATATTACATCTTAAACTAATTAATTCAATAGAAGAGTGTCTTTCCATGTGCGATGGTTTTGGGGTTCTTATAACTATAAGCATCTTTTGGTTTCAAGAATTTATATACAGAAATCTCTTTACCACTACTTCATTGTTCAGAAGTATGGTTAGCATAGAGTGGCTAGCTACCGAGAAGCTACCGTCCAACCACTTGGGCTGGACGGTAGAGCAACGGTCTCACTTCATGCCGGTCGGCGTTCAATCCCCGACCATCCAAGTGGTTGGGCATCATTCCTTCCCCCCCACCCCCTCTGTCCCATCCCAAATCCTTATCCTGACCCCCTTCCCAGTGCTATATAGGCGTAATGGCTTGGCGCTTTCTCCTGATAGTTCCCTTCCCCTACCGAGAAACGCAAATGTGCGTTTTCAGCAACCAAAGGGTTAAAGTACGTGAAGTATTTTATGGATCTGTTCACGTTAGCTTTAATTGTGTCTGTCTTCTGCTGTAATCCTCACGCTCAACTCTCACTGTAACACCGTATCACCTTGGCTGTAATCTTCAGCTGTCCTACACTGCTCTACATGGCTCTGAAATCCCTCTCATCCACACTTCTCCAAAACTGTAGACTTGTTTTAAAAGGAAGTATGTGTCTCCCACTAATAATGCCCAATCATGTTCGTTTAAAAGCAAGAGGCAAGTGTTGTTGATACTCCGACGAGGTATATCAACATCACCAACGGGTATATCCACATTACCCGCTAGTGGGTATGTAATCATTATTCTCCTTACCTTCATTCAACATTATCGACACCGTTTTTGCTCTCATTTATCTTCCTCTTTGTACTTCGCAGCTATTTCCGTCACGGTAACTACCCTTCCCTCAGCGCCAGTTTCCACTCCTTTGATTCGTCTACGGTGGTGCAGGCTGGCGGTACTGAGCGGCGGTACACCACCGTGCACTTGACGAAGCAACTTTTGCATCTTTGCGTCTACCGACTCTGGTTGTGTTTGGTGTTGGAGTCTAAGACCCATTAACTTTTGGAGGGTTACTTAAGGCTACCACAACAGCTTACTGACCCTCCAGCAAGAATACTTTAGTCCTGAACATTTAGTGCAGGACTGAAATATAAACTTTCAGTGTATATACACCGAGGAGCGAGGTACACCTCTCAGTGTATATACACCGAGGAGCGAGGTACACCTCTCAGTGTATATACACCGAGGAGCGAGGTACACCTCTCTGTGTATATACACCGAGGAGCGAGGTACACCTCTCAGTGTATATACACCGAGGAGCGAGGTACACCTCTCAGTGTATATACACCGAGGAGCGAGGTACTCCTCTCAGTGTATATACACCGAGGAGCGAGGTACACCTCTCAGTGTATATACACCGAGGAGCGAGGTACACCTCTCAGTGTATATACACCGAGGAGCGAGGTACACCTCTCAGTGTATATACACCAATAAGAGGTAAATGTATTCCTGTTGACCGACTGATCAATGTCAATTCTTCTACAATTTACAAATAGTTAAAAATTTGAATGACTTGAAATTTATGCTTGGAAAAACATCAGTAATTTCCTTTCGTTTCTTTTTGACATCCTGAAAATCTCAAAAGTCAATGTCGGAGTTTTTCCTTCATAAACAAAAGGAAAAGCCACATAGTAAAAGTCCTGAGAAACAAAGGAAGGTGTGTTATTAAGGTGATGGCGTGGTGTGGCTGGGGGCCAGACTCTGCCCATTACAAGCTTCAGGTGATGTACAGGCAGGTAATGCATCATTATTTATTACTAGGAGCAACACCGGAGGCCGTCCTAGATAAACCAGAGGTGATGGATTGACCTGGAGTTTTAAGGCTTGTTAGGAATACGGCTCTGTGGCCTCTTATTATTTTTATTTGTAGGACGAAGGGCGCCAGGAGGACAGCTTGAGGGTAGGTACTGAAACTTTGGCTAAGTTTTCTTAACTGCAAGAGCGTTTGTCTTCAGGACTCACCTGAAGGAGGTTACGCAGGCGATGAGTCACAATAACGTGGCTAAAGTATGTTGACCAGACCACACATTAGAAGGTGAAGGGACGATGATGTTTCGGTCCGTCCTGGACCATTCTCAAGTCGATACGTCGTCGTCCCTTCACCTTCTAGTGTGTGGTCTGGTCAAGGAGGTTGTGTTCGCTGTCTGACACAACTCACCAGAACCAATCTAAGGAAGAGCAAGAAGAACGTCTAACTTCAAACTCTGCGAACCTTTTGATTTACTATCCAGAAAAATATTATCTTAAATACTACGTTATTCACCTCATGACGACTTGGTCATGTATTATGTCACAGGCTGTTGAAAAAAGTATGAAACATAATTATCAGGATTAATTATTGGCAGATTATTAAGTGCCGGGATATAATAGCCTAAGACCTGGGATTTGTTAACGGATTAAGAACTGGGATTTAAAATTGATTATTAGCTAGAAAATGAGCAAAAACTATGATCTGCGATATAAAAAATCTTAGTGAAGGAACTGAGTGAATCAGTTGCTGAACTGACTAGTCAAAATAATGAAGAATAAACAGCTCAAATTCCAGATAAAGAAATAATAAAAAGGAGGTGTGTAAAGTCTCTCTCTCTCTCTCTCTCTCTCTCTCTCTCTCTCTCTCTCTCTCTCTCTCTCTCTCTCTCTCTCTCTCTCTCTCTCTCTCTCTCTCACCCAGCAGACCTAATATACCTGAATTTCCCAAAAGCCTTTGACAAAGTGCAACACAGCAGCTCGCTAAGTAAGCGCAGAGCCCATGGAATTGGGGAGAAATTATGACCTTGGATCAAAGACTGGTCTCCAGAAAGGAAACAACAGTTTAGTATTCAGCGGAAAATCATACTACTGGTTCAATGTAACAAGTGAGCTTCACTTAATGATTGTATATATATATATATATATATATATATATATATATATATATATATATATATATATATATATATATATATATATATATATGTGTATATCACGAAAATAAACACGTGATTAAGAATGTGACAATGTCAGACCACGAAGGAAAAATGAAACAGGAAATTTCCTTCAGTACTTTCGTATATTAAATACATCTTCAGAAGGTGAAGAAGTACCTTCTGAAGATGTATTTAATATACGAAAGTACTTAAGGAAATTTCCTGTTTCATTTTTCCTTCGTGGTCTGACATTGTCATATATATATATATATATATATATATATATATATATATATATATATATATATATATATATATATATATATATATATATATATATATATATATATGCGAACAAGCCTGAATGGTCCCCAGGACTATATGCGAATGAAAACTCACACCCCAGAAGTGACTCGAACCCATACTCCCAGAAGCAACGCAACTGGTAACTACAGGGCGCCTTAATCCGCTTGACCATCACGGCCGTCAAAAGGAAGTGATAGCCGAGGCTATTTGAGCCACTTCCCCGACGTATTTGAGCCACTTCCCCGGGGAAGTGGCTCAAATAGCCTCGGCTATCACTTCCTTTTGACGGCCGTGATGGTCAAGCGGATTAAGGCGCCCTGTAGATATATATATATATATATATATATATATATATATATATATATATATACATATATATATATATATATATATATATATATATATATATATATATATATATATATATATATATATATATATATATATATATATATATATGCCTCGTCAGTACCAATTTGCCCTTAAAAAAACAACAACACACCACATTGCACTGTTTCGACGCAAAATAAATAAATATTCTACGCAACATCTTTCAGTTTTCCAAAGTGTTCTCGATAGAGATAAACTTTAGCAGGGAGAGTGATGGGAGAGGGGAGAGGGAAGGGGAAGCTATCATCACGCTCACTGTAATCACCTCATTTCCTCACGAGTCTCACTCATGTGAGTAATTACCGTTTACACTATCAGTGGTTTTATATATATTACTCATCTAGTTAATAATTGACTTCAAGTGTCTTGTTCCCGCTGATTGTTTAGCAAGTAGGTCTATTTGACTTGCAATCTTAATTGGTGTTCACGTGACGATACAATTACTTGTGTTTGATAGTAATTTTTTTATTGGTTAATATGGTTGGATGATTAGATAAGAATGCATTGTTGCATCTTACACTGGAGTCAGGCGTGACCCAGGTCTCTCTTACCATGGGTGACCTCCACTCCCCCATCACTGGTCACCAAGCTCTCATTTCTGCACACAGATAAGCGTACACACACACACACACACACACACACACACACACACACACACACACACACACACACACACACACACACACACACACACACACAAATGGCGACACGCGCACACAGACGGGTATAAATGCACACACACACACACATCAAGACATGACTGATCAAATAACAAACACAAACTGGAGGAAGAATTAAACAACCTCTAAGTCTAAGGCAAACAGAAAAAAAACATAAAACAATATAGAAATCCCGTGTATAACAAGCAAGGAGCGAACAATGGTATCATAGCCGTTGTGGAGAGGCTGAATATACGAGACTGACGTAGCACCAGAAGACAAGGATCAACGTAAACCTTGAGGTAAATCAGAGGCAGAGAAACTGAATGCGATGAAAGCCAGCAAAGCCTTTGCAATGTCTCACCGTGTATGCTAAACAAGGCAACGGAAGCCTTATGTAAATCAGATCTCACAGTGGGAAAGAAACACCAAGTCTCACACGGCTGGAAAACGACTAATGTAGCGTTAACAAACACGGAGAGAGATAGAAACGATAAGAACCACTGAACTACGGGATCGCAAACGAACGTTCTCTGCGAGGAGTTAGAGAGAGATTAGAAGTAGTCTCGTGGAATATTTTAATCTCATTTGTTCTACAAGAAAAGTACTTCTCTGACACTTTTATGAAAACTTTCAACTTTTCTGACACAACAGAAAAGTTAGATCATGCTCAATAAACTGATTAAGAGTGTTGGAAAATGGTGATGGAAACAGATTCGCAAAAAAGAGGATTTTTAAGCCGAATGCGTCTTCCTTGAATGAACAATGGAGAATATATCTTTTCTCCAGATAAATGTAAAATCTTAAGGACAGGAGGATCGAAGACCCTTACCACACTTCAAAAGGAAGTGGATAAAAAAAGAAGAAATATATAAGAAAACGGAAAGATACGAGGAAAGACAAGGAAGAATGACAAGGAAGGAAGACAAGGCATAAAAGAAGACATAACCAAAAATGTAAAGCCCAGTGGCACACCTTAACAAAATACAGCTATTTGAATATACCCGAGAAACTCAAGTACGGATCAGGAACCTGTCCGTGAGAGCCGCCATCTTGGTGTTGACCAAACCACACACTAGAAAGTGAAGGGACGACGACGTTTCGGTCCGTCCTGGACGATTCTCAAGTCCATTGTGAATGGTATATATATATAATATATATATATATATATATATATATATATATATATATATATATATATATATATATATATATATATATATATATATACTTATATAACAATAAATCTAAATAAATACACAAACACACTTTATTGACCCGAGAACAAAATGACAAGGCCCTAATATACCAATTCTGTAATTCAATCTAAAATCGATTACAGACTTGCAAATTATTCCTTCGTGGTGTTGTGTGTGCTTGTCTGTCATCGTGTGTGTATTCTCCCTTCTTCACGTAAGCTCATTTATGCTTCCTGTGGGCTACGGAATGGGATTAGCAATCGCCTAGAGGCAGCATTAAGGCTTGAGATATAAGGCGATTACCAGTAATGATGCTGTTGATAATGGCTTCAGCGGCGGTAACGGTGCAACTCAAGACGCTGGTGACGATGATTATGATGAGGGTGGTGATGATGGTGAGAATGATGATGATGATGATGATGATGTTTGATCGTCAATCTGTCGCTATTTCCGTACGTTAGTATGGTCTAGTATTGTTTGTTTGTTCGCCTGTCTCAACCATTTTCCGTGTTTCTCATTCTTTTCACATCCTCTCATCCACTTCCTCTTTCTCATTACTTTGTCTTCAGCAGCTTTACATTATATACACACACACACACACACACACACACACACACACACACACACGTGTGTGTATGTGTGAGTACACACACAGTTGATTACAAGTTGATTGACAGTTGAGAGGCGGGACCAAAGAGCCAGAGCTCAACTCCTGCAAGCACAAATAGGTGAGTACAAAAACACACACACACACACACACACACACACACACACACACACACACACACATAAACACAGCTCTGTGCCTGTCACTCTCCATGGTGTATAACAAATCACTGGTAACAGGTGAATTGCCAAAAATTTGGAAGACGGTCAATGTAGCCCCAATATACAAGAAGGGTGATAGGCAGGAGGCACTAAACTACAGGCCAGTGTCCCTAACTTGCATTCCATGTAAGTTATTGGAGAAGATTGTGGGAAAAAAGCTAGTAAAAGCTAGCGGAGCGAAAGTACTTTGTAACACAACAACAGAATGGGTTCAGAGATGGCAAATCATGCCTAACAGGTTTAACTGACTTCTATGACCCGGCAACAAAAATTAGGTAAGAGAGAGGGCTGGGCAGACTGCATATTTCTGGACTGCCAGAAAGCCTTTGACACAGTACCACATAAGAGACTAATGCACAAACTGGAGATGCAGGCAGGAGTGAAAGGAAAGGTACTTCACTGGATAAGGGAGTACCTTATCTTATCCAGCATGGATATAGACTCCAGCATGGAGTCCATATCTAGTCAAGACTAAACTGGAAAAGGTTCAAAAGTTTGCCACCAGACTAGTACCCGAAGTGAGGGGTATGAGCTACGAGAAGAGACTGCGGGAATTAAATCTCACGTGACAGGAATACAGAAGAGTTCGGGAGGGACATGATCACCACATACAAGATTATCAACGGAATTGCTAGGGTAGATAAAGACATACTACTTAACACAAGGGGCACACGCACTAGGGGGACACAGGTGGAAATTAAGTGCCCAAATGAGCCATAGAGACATAAGAAAGATTCTTTTCAGTGTCGGAGTAGTTAACAGGTGGAATGCATTAGGCAGTGATGTGGTGGAGGCTGACTCCATACACAGTTTCAAGTGTAGATATGATAGAGCCCAATAGGCTTAGAAACCTGTACACCAGTTGACTGACGGTTGAGAGGCGGGACTTCTCAACTGTCTACGCCGGGGTAACGAAAAACAGGTACGCCAATTTTAGGCCCACTGTGTGGGCCCTGTCTGAGCTCTGTCTCTTTGGTCCCGCCTCTCAACCGTCAATCAAATGATGTACAGATTCCTGAGCCTACTGGGCTCTATCAAATCAACATTTGAAACTGTGTATGTAGTCAGCCTCCACCACATCACTGCCTAATGCATTTCATTTGTTAACTATTCTGACACTGAAAAAGTCCTTTCTGACGTCTGTGTGTGTGTGTGTGTGTGTGTGTGTGTGTGTGTGTGCGCCCGTGCGTGCATGTGGTTGTGAGAAAATTCAAATACTCTCCTGAAAGTTCTAAATAGAATTTCAAAACGAATTGGAAATGAGCACAGAGCATTTTTAAGATTATGAGGCTCAGAAAGCAGGATTATAAATTGGATTGTAAAATAGGATGATAGATCTAACTGAAACATAGGATTATAAATCTAATTGTAAAATAAATTTTTTAATCCATGGTAAGTACGGATCTAAAACCCTACTGAGGTACCTGTACCAGAAAGTACTGACGTACCTAGCTGTGCCAGAAAGTACTGACGTACCTAGCTGTGCCAGAAAGTACTGACGTACCTAGCTGTGCCAGAGAGTACTGACGTACCTAGCTGTGCCAGAAAGTACTGACGTACCTAGCTGTACCAGAAAGTACTGAAGTACCTAGCTGTGCCAGAAAGTACTGACGTACCTAGTTGTACCAGAAAGTACTGAAGTACCTAGCTGTACCAGAAAGTACTGAAGTACCTAGCTGTACCAGAAAGTACTGAGGAACAGTACTATCCAATGCTCGTGCCAATGCCATACCCCAGCTTGGAGAGGGTCTATGAAGTACAACCTCGATCACCGCCCCGGTCCCCCTTCCCCCCCCCCGGTGGGGGGGGGGGGGAAGTGGGGGGGAGTGGGGGGGAAGTGGGGGGGGGGGAAGTGGGGGGGAGTGGGGGGGGGAAGTGGGGGGGAAGAGGGGGGGGGAGTGGGGGGAAGGGGGGGACATGACGTCAATTTTGCGAGCCGCTGTGATTTTCAGTACGTCATTTCTTGGCCTTGACGTATTACTACGTCGACGCATCCGACGTCTATTTATACGTCGACCGAGGAGACTAATGAGGACACAACCACGAACCAGGGGTACCGAATATGTACACTAAGTGACGTTGAGTTTACATCGAGAGGTATACACATTATTGGAGGGTATAGGAGGCTCAGTCATAAGTAATAAAGATGCTAGAAAAGGCTGAAGTCTGTGTAGGGAAGAGGAGGCCTCTCTCTCTCCCACGCCCCCGAGCCACGCCGGGTACATCAGGTAGTGGAAACTAAATCTCTTAAAGCAGCCAGAGGCCAGAGCAGTTCCTCTCACGATCAATAGATGGCGGGCTGCACTAGCAGGGTTGCCCTTATGGGAGGCCGGAGAAAGAGGGAGAGAGGGTAGGGGGGAGAGAGAGAGAGAGAGAGAGAGAGAGAGAGAGAGAGAGAGAGAGAGAGAGAGAGAGAGAGAGAGAGAGAGAGAGAGAGAGAGAGAGAGAGAGAATGAGAAAGAGAGAGAAAGAGAGAGAGAGAGAAAGAGAGAGAAAGAGAGAGAGAGAGAGAGAGAGAGAGAGAGAGAGAGAGAGAGAGAGAGAGAGAGAGAGAGAGAGAGAGAGAGAGAGAGAGAGAGAGAGAGAGAGAGAATGAGAAAGAGAAAGAGAGAGAGAGAGAGAGAGAGAGAGAGAGAGAGAGAGAGAGAGAGAGAGAGAGGTGTACTCTGACCATCATTACTCACTATGATACAGCCTCTACCAAATACGTCAATTGTCAGAGTAACCAAAAAAAAAAAAAAAAAAAAAAAAAATCCGACCGGTGGGCCGGATTCCAAATTTTATTTCGCGACTAAACATTTGAATGGTTCGTTGTTTCCATTTGGGTCTTGCTTTATACAATTCACACTAAAATTCACGTTTATTTGAGGTGTTGTGTGATGGCCCAGTTTGTGTTAGTGTTTAACTGGGCCATTTAAGCTCAGCCTCGGTGTTTGGGGAGTCCGTACCGACTCTGCCCGAGCTAAGAGTAAAAGTGTTGCTTTTATTAGCCTTTGTAGACTTTAAAGTCTTTGAACATGTCAGTTATTTATGTTATGCTCGAGAGTAATTGGGTTAGTTTCATTCCACCTTGCTGCCGCTATCCACAGCGAATGTAATTGTAAAATGTCTTTGCAGCGAGGTGGTGGACGGCAGGGACGACCAGCGTGACCTGCTCTGCCTAAGTACAGGGGAAATGCACTCGAGGCACAGTGAAATTAACCGCATCATTAAGAGGAGCCTTACCATAGCTGGGTGTCCAGCAGAGAGAGAGCCAAGTAACCCAAAGCCACCCCCCCCCGTAACCCTCTCAATTCTGCTGGTCGCCCAGATGGAATCACAGTGCCGTTCAGGGAGTGGTAAACTATTGGTTGGGGTCCATACATGGGTATCAACCCTGGCTAACCTCTACATTGCCTCCAGTGTTGCACATCTGGGTGGTGCTGCCACTCACAGTGTGTCAATGGTCACATCCATCACCCGTACAGTCTTGTGCCCAAAGCTTCAAAAACATGTGGCATATGGGGGGTTAAAAGTGACAGAGGACCCTAGAGCCGCCAGCGCCTCAGCGTGGCAATACAGAGGGGAAATGCGCACGACATTCATGGTACCTGCCCATCATCTGAGGAGCCGGAGGAACTCGACAGTCTGTGACAACCAACTTTGTTCCTTGAATGTAGATATTGTTGTATCCTCTTTTATTTAACAAAATTTCATGTAAAATAAACCAATGGCAAATAAATTAAAAATAAATTAAAATAAATTAAATAAAAATAAATAAATTAAAATAAAATAAATAAATAAAATAAAATAAATTAAAATAAAAAATAAAAATGGCAAATAAATTTGTGGGTGGAAGATGAGCATGTGCTCTCATACTGCATCTCTCTCTCGCATATTTATACTTTATTTCATAATTGCTAATTTTACTTCCACGTATATTGATCTGTGTACTTCCTTCCCTTCTCCTCCTCCTCCTTACTTCCTCTTTTTCCCTCCACCGTTATTCTCTCCATCTCTTCATCCCTCTTTCCATCTCCCCACATTCTCCCTCCGTTTTTCCTCTTCTTACTTCTTACTTCTTCTATCTTGCATTCTTCCACGCTCCTTCTGTCACGCCAAGC
Organism: Procambarus clarkii; assembly: GCF_040958095.1. NCBI lineage: Eukaryota > Metazoa > Arthropoda > Malacostraca > Decapoda > Cambaridae > Procambarus > Procambarus clarkii. The sequence continues at coordinate 14,227,573 of NC_091231.1, read as the reverse complement.
ATCACATAACGCCCCGCGGGACACCCTCACACAATAATGTCTTGAAGTCACAAAAGTTCCTTGACTCCTTCCCGTTCTCTCTCTCTCTCTCTCTCTCTCTCTCTCTCTCTCTCTCTCTCTCTCTCTCTCTCTCTCTCTCTCTCTCTCTCTCTCTCTATATATATATATATATATATATATATATATATATATATATATATGTGTGTGTGTGTGTGTGTGTGTGTGTGTGTGTGTGTGTGTGTGTGTGTGTGTGTGTGTGTGTGTGTGTGTGATGTGGAACAGGGCACGGCAGGACTGGTTCGCTGAACTGCATAATTGGGCGCTTACAGGGGTCTGTTATTCGGAGCTGACTGATGACAGCTGACAGCGAGGGAGGGCCGGAAGGGAACACCTGCGAAGGGACTGGTGTTTGGAGCTGACTGCTGACAACTGACTGTCAGATAATGCCGGTGAAGACACTCTGATGTTCAGCCACTCTTGTGGTCAGTCACTTGTTCGAGGCTCACTTGGGTTTTTATGTATTGAATTCAGTCTTGTATTCGTAAAATTTGAGTAGAATTGACAGCTCACAGACATTCACGTGTTCTAAATACGGGCCCATCTTCGGTTCGGGCAGTTTAGTACATCGCTTTCTGGCCGTTGTGACCACTCGAGAGGACGCGCTGTGCACCGACTCTATAGCACAAACATCCGGGATTGTATTATGTGCAACTGGCTGATGGCAAGTGTTCACATGTTGCAAACTTTGAAACTAGTCTTCAATCCTCAGCCAGTCCTCACTCCTCAGTCCTCACTCCTCAGCCCTCACAGCTCAGACAATTCACGTCTAATATACAATATAACATATCTCCAATTTACAAACGCCAAAAAGGCCTTCCACCGAAGAACATATACTGCCTCGTAGATTAGAGAAACCAATTTCGTGTGTAGGGGAATAAGCCATTTTTAACTGAGAAATGCTGCGTCTAGAATGAGAAGCAGGAAGAATTTAGATCTTTGTGGTGCTCAGTACTCACCTAGATGTATTTGCGGGCTCTTGGGTCCCGCCTCTCAACTCTTAGTTGACTCAAGTATAGGTTCCAGAGCTCTGTTGGGTAGTGTCAGTGTCTGGGATGCTCCCGGATGCAGGTTCGAATCCTCGTCACGGCCCTTGTGGATTTGTTCTGTTGGGTTCTGTCATAACTACATTTAAGACTCTGTATCTGCTGAAGTGTTGGAAGACGCCTGCTTCCCTCACTTCTCTTCTTAGCGTAATTTATTGGCTAACTACTCTGACGTTGAACAATTCTTTCTAATATCTCTGTGGCTCATTTGGGTACTAGGTTTCCACCGGTGTCCCCCTTTGTGCGAGTGTCACCTCTGGTAAATAGTCTGTTCTTCTGGTGTACCTTATCATTGCCCTCTGAGAACTTTGTAGGTGGTAATCATGTCTTCCCTAACTCTTGTGTCTTCCAGTGACATGAGGGTTTAATTCCTGTATTCTTTCCTCGTAAATCATACCTTTCTGGGACAAATCTATTGGCAAACCTATGAACTTTTTCTAATTTCGTTTTGTATTTGACTAGATGTGTGTATGTATGTATGTGTGTGTGTGTTTGTGTGTGTGTGTGTGTGTGTGTGTGTGTGTGTGTGTGTGTGTGTGTGTGTGTGTGTGTGTGTGTGTGTGTGTGTGTGTGTGTGTGTAGAGGGAGAGAGTGTGTGAGAGAGTGTCTGAGCGTGTGTGTTTGTGAGTTTGTGTGTGTGAGGAATTGAAATTAAATTGAAATAAGTTTATTGGTGTAAAATACACAAAGGGATGAGGTAGCTCAAGCTATTCTCACCCCGTTCAGTACATCGTGTTAATACATACATATACACACATCACAAACAATAAACATATTACCAAACATTCTGAGAGATAAACATATACATTTCCTCCTTCACAAGTAGTATGGTATCAGACGTATACACAAATACTTTTATGGTGTGTGTGTGAGTGTGTGAGGGTGTGTGTGTGTGAGCGTGTGTTTTTGTGAGTGTGTGTGAGTGTGTGTATGAGTGTGTGTGAGTGTGTGTGTGTGTGAGTGTGTGTGTGTGCGCGTGTATGCACTGGGAGCGTGACCCAGAGTGACCACACACACACACACCGATCATCCACCCTCCGGAAGCCCCACCAACCCATCAGGACGTGGGTCATCTCCCATGACAAAGTTTAATTGCTAAACTTCGCTGTGGTGATGAACCGGAGTGTCACTCTGCTGACGTGAGCACACTAGCGCAATGCCCACTAACACATGGCCCCCCTAACACGTGGGGCCCCTAACACGTGGTCCCCTAACACGTGGTCCCTAACACGAGTCTAATGGGATCCGTGCGGGATAAATGGGACGCACTGACGTACTGATAAAATAAGACGCACTGACGCATGTCTCTGATATATGTAACTGGGGAATTGACTAAGTAAATACTGTACACCAGATCAGAGCTACCGGTCGACCAGCTGGGGTCACCGGTGCCCGTACATCACCAACATGGCTATAACCAGTGATTTCAGGAGCATGTACAGTGACTCAGGAGGATGTACAGTGACTCAGGAGCATGTACAGTGACTCAGGAGCATATACAGTGACTCAGGAACATGTACAGTGACTCAGGAGCATGTACAGTGACTCAGGAGGATGTACAGTGACTCAGGAGCATGTACAGTGACTCAGGAGCATGTACAGTGACTCAGGAACATGTACAGTGACCCAAAATCATCTACAGTGACTCCCAGAACCAGGAATAGTAACCCCTAGCAACACCACCCTAAAGGAATATTCTCACAAGCACCATTGGAATATCTTAAGCTCCAGCATTGCGACCATCAATATGTCTTGATAGGCTTGCCTTGAGTCCTGGATATCCTCAGGATTACCTTAGATAACCCGCTCGCCGACAAAAGGAATCCTAAAGAAATTGTCGGAAGTTGTAGAAAATGGGAGGCAATGTAGGCCGCTTGGAAACTTTGGCGGGATGATTGCTCTATCGCGGGCGAATTATGTGATCTCTGGTGGAACTTCGTCGTTCGAATGCCGTTGAGGTCAGCGTCTAGACCGAGCTTATTTTCGAGGCGAGGGAAGATGGCATCAATGCGTTGATAGGGACAGAGAGAGAGAGAGAGAGGCGGGCCCAGTACTGGATGCTGCGTGATCCTAGACGAGATGAGAGACAGCATCATCTACTAAGCCCAGACTTACTGTCAACGAGGTAATCTTTCAGGATCAAACTTAAGCTAGCAACTCTGAAAGCGATTATAGAACTTAAATTATAATTGAAAGCAAATATTGTGGCATATTAAAATAATGACACTAAGGGTATCTCTATGACAGTCAAGCAAATTACGAAGCATAATGTATCCACTCTTCCTTCCTCTGGCTCGCCTTATGGGCTGGACGGTAGAGCGACGGTCTCCCTTCATACAGGTCAGCGTTCAATCCCCCGACCGTCCAAGTGGTTGGGCATCATTCCCTCCCGGTGCTATATATAGTCATAATGGCTTGGTACTTTCCCTCTGATAGTTCCCTTGCCTTACTCTATTAGAGTTCTTCCTCAGCATACAGAAGATAAAAAAAAATAATGTGCCCATTGACCTGGACTCTAGGAGACTCGAACCGGGGCCCCCATGTGTGTGAGGCCGAAGCTCTATCGACCGAGCTATTGAGTGGTCTTAATAAGGAAATTTAAAAAAAATCATGTGATTTCTCTGTATAGAGAAGATAGCTAAATGCCAACTGAAATTATTTACTCTGAGAAACCCAAATGCCGTGAAAATAGTCTGTGTTTCATGTGAGAGATCCGGTCATTTCCCCGACTGGATGAACAACAGTAAATCAATAGGAGCCAAAAATGTGTGAAACCCCTGATTAGTCTTTAATGGAAGCCTCAGTAACCCTCGAGGATTCAGAAGAATCCCAGGTTGCAGGGCTTATATAGACCATGTGGTGGTGTAGTGGTTCAGAGCGTTGGCTGGCAGCACTCAGAGCTCAGGTTCGAACCTTCATCACGGCTACTACTGATTTTGTTCAGTGATACATCACGTGAATGGGATTTCTTTGTGTCAATTTAAATAATAATATATACACACACTCTCTCTCTCTCTCTCTCTCACACACACACACACACACACACACACACACACACACACACACACACACACACACACACACCCACACACACACACACACACTCACACACACTCACACACACACACACACACACACACACACACACACACACACACACACACACACTCACACACACACACACACACACACACACACACACACACACACACACACACACACACATGTACAGGAGGTGAATGGATAAGATACAGTCTGAGCGTCCACAAGCCCGGAGTAGCCCATGATAACGTTATTTGGGCTCGCCACGGCCTGATGGCCCTCCTGATTGGCCAAATTACCACCACCAACCAAATCATCGTCTGTCTCTGATGGTCTCGGGTACACCAGACTGTGGCTGTTGTGTCTGGCGGCTCGCACGCTCTTTCTTACTTAACATGAACCTAAATATTAATAATTAAAGAATGTTTGTGGCCAAAAGAGCTTGGAAAGGAAGACAAAAAATGGCATGTTGGATTGATGCTAATCTGTCTGTCTGTGTCTGTCTGTCTGTCTCTTTCTCTGTCTCTGTCTCACCCCAACACCTTCGTGCCAAAGTGGCACCCCATGGGAAGGCCTGAAGTTTCAGTTGGACAGCAGATTGGTACATGTGAAAATCCAATTCTTTATAGGTTCAGTAGGAAGAGAGGTTGTCTATGTGGTCGATGGTTCGAGACTCAAATTGTCCAGATGTGTGTTGTACCTAGTAGCCAGAACGTCGTACTTGGCCTACTATGCAAGGCCCGATTTTAAGACAAGTTTTCCTGAATTTATATATTTTCCAAATTTTTTCTTATGAAATGATAAATCTTTCCATATCATTATGTATAAGTTAATTCGTTTAAATTTGAATTAAAATTAACGTAGATATATAACCAAACCAAACCAACCCTACCTAACCTGACCTAACCTAACCTAACCTGACCTAACCTAACCTAACCTAACCTAACCTAACCTACCCTAACCTAACCTAACCTAACCTACCCTAACCTGACCTAACCTATCTTAACCTAACCTAAACAAACTCAACTAAGTCAATAATTTATGTTCTTAGTATAATTTAGTAATAATAATTCAAATAAACTAACTTGAAACAATTTATTTAAAATAAAGAAAATTACTCGGCCTATTAGGCAAATCGGGCCTTGCATAGTAGTCCGAGAAGCGCGTTCCGGCTACTAGGTACGACATATATATATATATATATATATATATATATATATATATATATATATATATATATATATATATATATATATATATATATATAAACAATACATTGTATCGAGGGACAGGCAGCCAGAGTGTATTCACGCATGTTAGCGTTATATCCAGGTCCCCCTCCCACCCTCAGCGTCGAATTACTGACCACGCCCAGGATGCAACCCCATAACTAGCTCATTCCTAAGTACCTACGTACTACTAGGTGAACAGGCTCATTAGGTGATAGAAATGGCGTTCAACCATTTCTGTTCATCCGAAATTCGAACCCGGAATTCTCGATTGCGAGTCGAAAACGAACCCAACTGTACTTCCGGGACTCTAAAAATATGGGTAAAAATGTTGTTAATCTATATGTAAAAGGAGTCAATTGACCAATGTTGGATCAAAGAAGCTTTGTACATTTTACTGGGAACTGAATGTTGGTATGATCCCAGGCTGCTCTGACACCACCAGGCTGCTCTGACACCACCAGGCTGCTCTGACACCACCAGGCTGCTCTGACACCACCAGGCTGCTCTGACACCACCAGGCTGCTCTGACACCACCAGGCTGCTCTGACACCACCAGGCTGCTCTGACACCACCAGGCTGCTCTGACACCACCAGGCTGCCCTGACACCACCACCAGGCTGCTCTGACACCACCAGGCTGCTCTGACACCACCACGCTGCTCTGACACCATCACGATGCTCTGACACCACCAGGCTGCTCTGACACCATCACGCTGCTCTGACACCACCAGGCTACTCTGACACCACCAGGCTGGTCTGACACCACCAGGCTGCTCTGACACCACCACCACGCTGCTCTGACACCACCAGGCTGCTCTGACACCACCACGCTGCTCTGACACCACCACAAAATATAACTAGAGACCACTACATTGCACCCTTTAATTATTTCTCCCAATTACTGATAAAACCCCGCAGCTCAAATTAGCACGTGAGTAATTATGGGGTAATATTGATTGGGCCAGATATTGCCTCGTTTGTTAATTAAACTTCTGATATTGTCAAAATCACGCGTAAAAGAATCCCAATATATTCATAAAAAGTTGAAAGATAATCAATTTGCGCAGCTATATTAATGAATTCTCATTCTCGCTTTAGAAAAAAATTAATTACGATAATAATTAATTATCGTTAGAGGTTACTCTTAATTTCACGTGTTATATTTAATTGCGTATTTAATTGCTCGTGCGACCGTTAACCATCGTCATGCTGTGCTGATAAAAGCTGCAACTGCCACTAAGGACCCAATCTTCAGAATCAATGAACTGCGTAACGAAGAACTATATTTTCTCGAAAATAATTTTATATTAATATATATTGTCGAACAACGAATGAGCGCGAGCGAAAAAATGAAGCACTAGGAGAGGGAAGGAGGGAGTCGTTAGTGGGTCAAACAACGCCGATCTCGAGCAGTGCCAATCTCAAGCAACGCATTTGGCTCCTGGAGTCAATCCAGGGCCAAAATAACCTCCACTCCTCATATGGGAAAGTCAAGTGACGACGATTCTGTTCGTCCTGAGCATTACGAAGACTCGTAAACCGTTTCTATACTTTAAAACACCCTCCGGCCAGCAAGGAGGACAACGAGTCTTGTCTTATAGAACGTCCAAGAGCCCACAGGGAGGACGAGTCTAGTCTTATAGAACGTCCAAGAGCCCACAGGGAGGACAGCGTCTTATAGAACGTCCAAGAGCCCACAGGGAGGACAGCGTCTTACAGAACGTCCAAGAGCCCACAGGGAGGACAACGTCTTACAGAACGTCCAAGAGCCCACAGGGAGGACAGCGTCTTACAGAACGTCCAAGAGCCCACAGGGAGGACAGCGTCTTACAGAACGTCCAAGAGCCCACAGGGAGGACAACGTCTTACAGAACGTCCAAGAGCCCACAGGGAGGACAGCGTCTTACAGAACGTCCAAGAGCCCACAGGGAGGACAACGTCTTACAGAACGTCCAAGAGCCCACAGGGAGGACAGCGTCTTACAGAACGTCCAAGAGCCCACAGGGAGGACATCGTCTTATAGAACGTCCAAGAGCCAACAGGGAGGACAGCGAGTCTTATCCATGAACGTGGGTGACTGACGATCAAAGTCAAGCTGTGAATTACATTAAGCTTGAACAGGGAAAATGAGATAATGACGCAGCTGGAATGTAATTATGGAAGGTGACGCTCCTAAGGCCTTCAACGTGACAAAATAACCTAGTGACAAAAACTAGGTTCACAATTATTAATTTAAAAAAAAACACAAAACAAAATTTCCATATATTTTTAATTATATAATTTTAATTTTTTAATTATATAATTTTTAATTTAATATATAATCATACACAAAATACATCCAAAACTAAAGTGTACATACACAAAATACATCCAAAACAAAAGTGTACATACACAAAATACATCCAAAACAAAAGTGTACATACACAAAATACATCCAAAACAAAAGTGTACATACACAAAATACATCCAAAACTAAAGTGTACATACACAAAATACATCCAAAACAAAAGTGTACATACACAAAATACATCCAAAACTAAAGTGTACATACACAAAATACATCCAAAACAAAAGTGTACATACACAAAATACATCCAAAACAAAAGTGTACATACACAAAATACATCCAAAACAAAAGTGTACATACACAAAATACATCCAAAACTAAAGTGTACATACACAAAATACATCCAAAACAAAAGTGTACATACACAAAATACATCCAAAACAAAAGTGTACATACACAAAATACATCCAAAACAAAAGTGCGACTACAACAAGGACGAAGCCTCAGACAGCACCAGCAGAGACAGAGACATTCTCAATGAACCAAAATATCACAAACACCCAAGACATTCCCCCCAATCACGAGAAGGCGACTCGAAGAACAGTCTACGAAGACACCCGGCGAAAAACAAATGCTTGAGAGGCCAAATAGTACCTCCCTTTCCTTTCGAAGTTTGCAAAATGGAACTTGAGTCCAGAGTTTTCTCCGGTTCAGAGGGATGGGAGGGGGGGGGGTTGGCGATGAAGCGATGATTGACAGGTGCACAGGGGGGAAGATGAAGCGAGTGACAGATGAGCGGGGGTGATGGAGTGACAGGCGGAGGGATGGAGCAAGTGACAGGTGTACAGGTGAGGATGGAGAGAGTGACAGGTGAACGGAAGGAGGGAGCAACCAACAGCTGGGAGATGAATAGACATAAGGATGGGATGGACATCCTCCATCCTCCCCCAGGATGTCCTGGGGGAGGATGGAGCAACGATGGAGCAATAGATGGACAGAGAATTGAATGTAAATTCTAGTAGACGTAGAACGAAATGAACAGGTAAACGTCCGAATGAATGAACCAAAGGACAAAAAGAGGAGACAGACAGATGGACAACTTGATATAAACAAAAAAATCACCACCCGGCACGCTAAAATAATTACTAAATAATTACCATTAAAACCTGGTTTGGAATTAACACCCGCTTCCCAAATACTTTCAAAATCCGGGGTTTATTTATGATTAATTTGTCACAGCAATAGAATAACAAATTTGTTAATATATATATATATATATATATATATATATATATATATATATATATATATATATATATATATATATATATGTATATATATATATATATATATATATATATATATATATATATATATATATATATATATAAGAGTTTGTGAGGGTACCACCTCTGGTGCCAATGTGGGGACCCATAGCCTCGGAGAAGAAAATAAAAAGTATTCAGAGAATATGTATATATATATATATATATATGTATATATATATATATATATATATATATATATATATATATATATATATATATATATATATATATATATATATATATATATATATATATGCAACGATGAAAAGGTTAGGTACACGATTCGGACAAATCTATACCTATATATCGTAGGATCATTTTCATTTGCTGGAAGCTGGAAAATTATTTCTCCGAATCTCATTTTTCCATCTATGCAAAATGAGGCCGATGCATTTCCTTAAGTAAATGTATTGACGGAGCATTCTCAAGCTTTCGAAGTCGTCATTTTCGTTAGTGGAGCATTCTCAAGCTTGGATAGCCATAGTTGTGGTTTAGTGGAGCAAACCTAAGCTTGAAAGATAAGGATTTTCGTTTTAGTAAGGCATGCTTAAGCCTGGAAAGTTAAGATAATGGCTTAGTGGAGCATTGTCAAGCTTGCAACGTCAAGCTGATGTATCACTGGAGGATTCTCTGAACGTTAATGATATGTTAAAAAGCAAATGTAACTTCGAAACTTTATCCTACTTGATTCCTAAACAAAATGTTCAAACTGGAGCAAATTTAATATTTATGCAAATTTTCTAATTAACAAAATTAAACTGCAAAAGGGGGGTGGAGTAGGGGGGGTGGGGTGGGGTAGGTTTATTTTAAATATTTCATATACGTGCACTCTCATAAAATTAGTAAATTTCTGTGAATATAATTTCGCTATTATAACAAGGAAATTGCCATTATATATATAATATATATATATATGTCGTACCTAGTAGCCAGAACGCACTTCTTGGCCTACTATTCAAGGCCCGATTTGCCTAATAAGCCAAGTTTTCCTGAAATAATATATTTTCTCTAATTTTTTTCTTATGAAATGATAAACCTACCCATTTCATTATGTATGAGGTCAATTTTTTTTATTAGAGTTAAAATTAACGTAGATATATGACCGAACCTAACCAACCCTACCTAACCTAACCTAACCTATCTTTATAGGTTAGGTTAGGTTAGGTAGCGGAAAAAGTTAGGTTAGGTTAGGTTAGGTAGGTTAGGTTGCCGAAAAACAATTAATTCATGAAAACTTGGCTTATTAGGCAAATCGAGCCTTGAATAGTAGGCTGAGAAGAGCGTTCTGGCTACTAGGTACGACATATATATATATATATATATATATATATATATATATATATATATATATATATATATATATATATATATATATATATATATATATATATATATTCTAACACTAATCTTCTCAATATTTCTTATGTTTTTCTTCACTGTCAGTGGTAATAAAAATATCAATTCTCCGAAATTCATTCTTTAATTGTCTGACACCTGAACGCGTTTCGTAATTCGTATTACATTTTCAAAGACTTAATTTACACACAAATTCTTCGTACTTATACTCTATTGGATGAGGTGATATGGTACAAAGTTTTGTGTGAGGTGACAAAGACAAGAGAGAACACAAAACAAATGGGTATAAATTGGATAAGTGAACATATGAATGGAAGTAACTGCAGAAGGTCTATTGGCCCATACTTCCTCGTGCTGCTTCCATATTGGTTCGGGGTCTTGAAGTAGGTAGAATATAGTTGTGCATTAATTGGCTGTTGATTGCTGGTGTTGACTGTTTGATGTGTAGTGCCTCGCTGATGTCAAGCCGCCTGCTATCGCTGATTTCTGTGTTGTTTGTTAAGATTTCTCTGGTGATGGTCTTGTTGTGAGAAGAGATTATGTATTCCTTGATGGCTCCCTGTTGCTTATGCATTGTTAGTCGCCTGGAAAGAGACGTTGTTGTCTTGCCTATATAATGAGTTCTATGGGGCTTACAGTTCCCAAGTGGGCATTTAAAGGCATAGACGACGTTGGCCTCCTTCAAAGCGTTCTGCTTTGTGTCTGGGGAGTTTTTCATGAGTAGATTGGCCGTTTTTTTTGGTTTTATAATAAATTATCAATTGTATTTTCTGATTTTTGTCTGTAGGGATGACGTTCCTATCAACAATATCTTTCAGGACCCTTTCCACCGTTTTATGAGCCGTCGGTAAGAAGTTCCTGTAAAATAGTTTAATTGGGGGTACAAGTGTTGTGTACCAACCAACCAACACAACACTGTTGTGTTGTCATCAACACCAAACATACACATACGTATACGGAAATACGTATACCCAAACATACACACACGTGAAAACAAACACCCAAACACTTGTCTTGGGTATGTTCTGCCCCCCTGAGACAAGGCCTACCTCTTGTGACAGGATGTACAGGCCTTGTGGAGAGGGTAATATCTTCGTCCCTTTTTGTCTCTCTGTCTCTCTCTCTCTCTCTCTCTGTCAGTGGTTAGAGAGCATCCCGTCAGGCAGGACTGGGGATCACTCCCGCAACATCCACCTCAGGAGCGTCGTCCTCCTGGGCACGTCTCCTCCTGCAGGAGACTGGGAACGACAGCTTCACTCCCGAGAGACACTTTCATGTCAGAAAGTTTGGAGCAACATTTGTGAGGAGGAGAAAGCTGGAGAGCGTGTGTGAGCACTTGTGGAAAGTGAAGTCTTCGCAACACATTATCATATAGACTGATATTTTTCCCTGTGATCTTCTGTGTTGTGGGAGACATCTCACAACTATGAAAGTTTAATTGATCAAACTTTCTACTTTACTGCATGCTGCTTTACATCACATGCACTAATTCATCACACTTGCATCACTCATTCACACTTATCTGTCGTAAGAGTGTTTCAAGATACACAGACGAAGCATGTCATAACATGGTTCGTGAAAAATTAGATTTTAACGATTTTCAGCAGCCTGGGGTCCTGGGCTTCTGGGGTCCAGGGGTCCTGAGCTCCAGGGGTCCTCCAAGAGGTAAGACGGTCTCAAACCACACATAGTAACCCCTTGTGAGATGACATTCAGTGACGGAGGAGGAGGAGGAGGACTCACCACAGATGGCTTTTGACACTAGACCTGAGCTTGAACACGACTTTACTCCCAAGATAAGCAAATATAAGCACTTAGAACGCTTAATTAGTTGGTCTAGCAAAGGTGAAAGGAACCACACCAGTCAAGGTATGCAAGGACGTAACTCGTCGTTAATTCCAGTGGTGAGAATTATCCTGATGGATTTCGGTAGACCGGCTGCTGGAGACTAGTAGTCTTCGTTGTAGTAGGGCAGCAAGTACGAAAAAGACTCCAGTACAGCCAGAGGATATTGGTGAAACACAGGAAGAACGACTCTGATGAATCCAGACACACACACACACATTCTCACTCTGCATTCACAACACATGTCCAATCTTTCATCTTCTTCCACTCCCACACACACATCCTTCCCTTCTCTCTCTGTCTCTTGCTTTCCCATATTGTCTGTTTTTTGGTCTGTTCCATTGCTCTCAGCCTCGCCTCCAGGTGATAAACAGATCAAGGAGAGCCACGCCTCAGAGGCCACGAGATATAAGGCCGCTACACAGGGAAGTTTACTGTCTATTGGTTGTGTCATATTTGCCATAGTTCTCTGTCGGGGTTCATGGGTCTGTCGTCTTGTGCTGTGGTCCAGGCTCGTTGGTAGTGGTCATTCCTGTATTGTTGTTCTTCCTGGGTAGAGATCCCCCCTAAAGTGTTGTCTTGGTTCATGGTAGTGACCACGCCTGCACTGTCTTGTGCTGTACACCTGTATTCCAAGACTTGCATGGTGAGGTGATGTACTGGGTTGTGGGTACTAGGAGATGAATACCGGGAGGTGAGTGCTGGCAGGTGGGTATTGGGAGGTGGGTATCAGGACGTGGGTACTTGCAGTGGGTATTATTTTAGTGCCTTCAATAAATTTTAAGTAAAATAAAGCCCCATACCAGAGAATAAGAAAAGATTTGTGAAAACCTTACGGTGTTTCATGAGAGAGTGAGACACAGGAAGAGAGAGAGAGAGAGAGAGAGAGAGAGAGAGAGAGAGAGAGAGAGAGAGAGAGAGAGAGAGAGAGAGAGAGAGAGAGAGAGAGAGAGAGAGAGAGTGCTCTCTCTCTTCCTCTAGTAAGAAAGACGAACAAGAAATAGAATGCAGGAGAATAATTGATGCTTGACGGATTATTCAATGCAGTGAGGAAAAGATTGATGGTTGCTGTGTTCATGGCATTTTCCATGATGACATGTCCAGTCATCAAATAAATACATGGTACTAAGAGCCCTCGTCTACTCTAAGGACAAACAAGAAATACAGGAGACGTTGAAAATTACTCGAAAATACGCAGCTATACACAACATCACACAGATATATTCAACGGCTATACAGATATATATATATACACATATATAATGTGTGCATTAAAAAAAATATACACATATATATAAAAAAAATATACACATATATAATGTTTCATACACATATGAAATAAACAGACATGATCACGCACTAACGTACACGGAAATACGTAGACATACATAGCTTTCCTTATATACCCAAACATACACACACACACACACACACGAAAGCAAACACCAAAACACTTAAATATTTCTGGAGATTCCCCGCTGCTCCTCCTCTCAACTGCTCGCAATATAAGATCTGCAATATAAACCTAAGAGATACAAAATAAGCAAGATGCAGAATGGCGATCAGTTGAAATTTCCAGCTACTTTCTTTCAATTTTTTTTTATATCCGCCCTCATACCCAAACGACGCGGAATAATTTCTCACATACCAAGAGCTTGGTGCAATTGCCTCGTCTTGACGGGAATTGTCTGAAGCTCGAGACAATACTGTCTCGAAGGCGCTCCTGGGGCTATCCTGCATCACCTTAGAAAAGATATGTTGAATATGTATCCCCCTTCTCCCTCGGCATGCGGGCTGCTTGGTGCAAGGGGACTGTCCCTGAATGTCTCGTGTGTTGGGGGTCCCTCTCGCTCACTGTGGGAGCGTGACTTTGGGAGCTAGACTGTGGAAGAGTCGTCATTATAGTGTGGTTCTGTGAACGTTGTCATGCAGACGAGGGGTCACAATAACGTGGCTGAAATATGTTGACCAAACCACACACAAGAAAGTGAAGGGACGACGACGTTTTGGTCCGTCCTGGACCATTCTCACAATCGTTTTATGAATGGTTCAGGACGGACCGAAACGTCGTCGTCCCTTCACTTTCTAGTGTGAGGTTTGTCAACAACGTTATCATGGTAGGATTAAGATGTTTAGGTTCTATTGGCCATTATATTTACATCTGCAGTACGTGGGTGACGCATCTAGAGAGGTGAGGTTCGAACACCGGACAAGAGCGAAGCACTGTTCGGGAAACATTCGAAAGTCATCAACTTTGAGACGTGGGGCATAATGTTGTTCATTCATAAATAGGGGGATTTACGGCTCGATTAACGACCATTTTGACCCTGTGCTGATAAGAAAGGGCTGGACTCAACTAGGTCCGAACACGTTTTGGAACAGTGCTTCATTCTCTCCTATGTTCGAACAGCACCTCTCTCTCTCTCTTAAGGCTTCATCAACGCTTTCAAAATAGAAACACTAGGCAGCCCAGCAAAGCCGTATTACAAAACCTACCCTAGAGAGCCGGTCGGCCGAGCGGACAGCACGCTGGACACGTGATCCTGTGGTCCCGGGTTCGATCCCGGGCGCCGGCGAGAAACGATGGGCAGAGTTTCTTTCACCCTGATGCCCCTGTTACCTAGCCGTAAATAGGTACCTGAGAGTTAGTGAACTTTTACGGGCTGCTTCCTGGGGGTGGAGGCCTGGTCGAGGACTGGGCCGCGGGGAGACTGAAAAGCCCCGAAATCAACTCAAGATAGGCCTAACTGTTCATAAAACTATTTTATATATATATATATTAGTTATATATAGATATATATATATATATATATATATATATATATATATATATATATATATATATATATATATATGATGTACGAAGCATGAAAGTGTACGAATGAGCATTTGGGAACGGCTACAGCCTGGAGGAGCCGGGCTTGACAATTGGTAGCGCACTGCAGGGCAGCAGCGCAGAGCTGGCAACGGAGCTACTCTATAAAACTTTATTCAAGAGTTTGTCCTGAGCTCTATAGAGTCTTTACCTCACCATCTGTCTCACCTCGCTGCTCACGGCACACATGTGTCGTGATCCATTGTATCATGTCTCTCTTTACGTTGTATTGTGTGGTGAATAATGTGAGGTTTATCCCCTTAAAACCAAGGGACTAAACCACCCCAACCTCTCTCTCTCTCTCTCTCTCTCTCTATCTTCATCTATTCCAACATTCTTAGCCACCTCAACCCACCAACTTTCTCGACGCCCACCCCCGCCCACCTTGACTCGAATCTTTCCCTATTATGGCTACTCAATAGCTCAGTCGATAAAGATTTAGCCTCACACAATGTGGGGTCCCCGGTTCGAGTCTCCTAGAGCCTAAGCGAATGGAACTAAACACTGATCATCAGAGACGATGCTATATCAAGCTACATTTAATATATTACATAGTGGGCGCGACGCTATATTTAGCTATATTAAACTCGGGCTATTCAGAGCCCTCGATATATCCGACTATAGTAAGTAGGTTAAGCTTCAGAGCGGGAACTCGGCTGGAATTAGAAGCAACAATAGAGTTCCCTCTTCCAAATCACTATTGTAACCGGCCAACCCACTCTTGGATTCCCTCCGGATAAGGCTCGACTTCGGGGCCGGAGATTGCAGCCGGTTCAGATAGGGCTCCCGATGCAATAACGGAAATGGTCGATCACATCGCCAAACAAAAGCAGCCGATCTGACGGAAGGAATTTTTCCGGATTCGCCCGAGAGAGTTTTTCTGATATCGGCAAGAGAATTAATGTTTGCGAGGACACAAGGACACACCACTCGTTGCCCTGTTCCATATATCACAGCTGTGACGGGAGGATGGGAAGGGGAGACAGGGAGAGGACAGGAGGATGAAGGAAGAGGAGGACAAGGAGGACGACACAACTTGGAGAACAAAAAAGAAACATTATAAAGCTGAAAACTTAGCACAGAACTAATCAAAGGGGGAACATTGAGACAGAGGTGCATGTACGGAAGATCAGGTGGGAGGATAAGGGGGAAATAATGGAAGACAGGAGGTTGTGGAAAGATAAGATAGAGAGAGAGATAGAGAGATAGAGAGAGAGATAGAGAGAGAGATAGAGAGATAGAGAGATAGAGAGATAAAGAGATAGAGAGAGATAAAGAGATAGAGAGAGAGAGAGAGAGAGATAGAGAGATAGATAGAGAGAGAGAGAGAGAGAGAGAGAGAGAGAGAGAGAGAGAGAGAGAGAGAGAGAGAGAGAGAGAGAGAGAGAGAGAGAGAGAGATCAGGTGGCAGACTGCAGTATACCCTACCATCATATCTCAGCGCATCTCCCCCGCCGCATATAGTCACTGGGGCAGAAACAAATTCTGCACCAAATAGCACTGCCCCATTCCCGAAACGTTATTGAGTTAGTTAATATATTCCACGAAGTTGTCTCGCCTTATCATCATTCATGACCCACCCCCCAAGTTCCAGAATACATTATTCCCAACACCAGTAGATATTTAGATAGAAAAAAATGAGAGACGTCGAAATTTCTTTGTAAATAACAAGAAAGTGGAAAGCATCATGTTCTCCTCCGAAGAAATTTAGATGTTCTCTCGAGGCTACTGAGAGAACTATATATATATATATATATATATATATATATATATATATATATATATATATATATATATATATATATATATGAGGCATGACGCGGTTTTGGAGAGTGAGTGCTTTCACTATAAGGAAAATATGAAAGCCCTTCATTGCATTAATGAGAAACTCATATATATATATATTAGCGATTTAATAATTGAGAAATAATGAGAGAGAAAGAGGGAGGGACATAGAAGGTGAGAGAGAAGGAAGGGAGAGAGAGAGAGGGAGAGAGAGAGAGGGAGAGAGAAAGGAGAGACAGATAAACAGATATTTGTCATGTAAAGAATATAATCCTAACTGATTAATATGTAATAAGTATGGAAAATAATGAGAGTTTCCTTGGAGCACAGATTATTAAGCTCTTACATCCTCTTATTATAAATATTAATTAATATTCTGATGAAGGTGACGGCGAGAGTGATTAATGATGAGGCCTTTGACAGGTGAGGGCCTCCACGCTCACACCCTGACACCATAGCTGTTCTACCCTGCTTCATGCAGGTCCGCGTTCAATCCTCGACCGTCCACAAGTGGTTATCTTGAGAGGTTATCTTGAGATGATTTCGGGGCTTTAGTGTCCCCGCGGCCCGGTCCTCGACCAGGCCTCCACCCCCCCAGGAAGCAGCCCATGACAGCAGACTAACACCCAGGTACCTATTTTACTGCTAGGTAACAGGGGCATAGGGTGAAAGAAACTCTTCCCATTGTTTCCCTCCGGCGCCTGGGATCGAACCTGGGACCACAGGATCACAAGTCCAGCATACTGTCCGCTCGGCCGACCGGCTCTGTGGACACCCATTCCTTCCTACCGTCCCATCCCAAATCCTTATCCTGACCCCTTCCCAGGGCAATATAGTCGTAATGGCTTGGTGCTTTTCCCCGATAATTCCCTCTTTCTCTCCATATATATATAATAATAATTACCAAAAAAAAGACCATAGCGAGTTAAAATATTTTGTGTTCATTTCTCTTCAGTTATTGAACATGTTGTTTATTCATTTTAAAAAGTCATTTTCATTACACACAGAAATCCCAATAGCATGATGTATCAAATAAACAAATCCACAAGGGCCGTGACGAGGATTCGAACCTACGTCCGGGAGCATCCCAGACGCTGCCTTAATCGACTGATGCTCTCGGACATCGGTTCGAATCCTCGTCACTGCCCTTGTGGATTTGTTCAAGTCATTTTAATGAATATGTTGCTAATATTCACGACAGTTTTTTTCTGGTTATTCGCGGTTTTTATCGAAATTTTTATTTTGAGATTTACATTTCAGGTACAGTGAGCTGTAAGTACCACAATCTAATTTTTATTTCTAAACACACTTGGGGGTTTGGAAGGCACTCGACTGGTACACGTTTCTCGTTCATAATGTGGTGGTGGTAGTGATGTTCTCTTCTACCTCAGCCAGTGACAAACCGATTCTGCAATTGCGTGTTTGTACTAGGCGAGAATAAAGCGTCAATGTTAAAGCTTGACGTAAATTTTGACGTAAATTAAGTGCGTTAACACGGACGACCTCCACGTTATTAGGTGAGCTGCGTCGACCTCCACACACAAAAGAAATTAATAGTGGCGGCCAGTTTTCCACGTCACATGTAAATTAATGACAGAAACGTGACCAATAAACGTGGTCTCGTTACCTGGTTTCCCAACTAAGCATTATCTTCATGTCTGTCAACACCTGCCCGGGGGGGTGTGGGGTGGGGTGTTGGCTGCTCTCTTCACTGTAGGGATGATATGCATTGTAATCCCTACAGTGATGCCATTCCTTGTCATCATTGTAGTGGCCAGTCATCATACATCCCCGAATGTGTTGATACCTATTTACCGAAGAGGTTGAATTGGTGCTGACCTTAATATCAGTCAACCTCTGGAGGGTTGTTGACCAAATCACATATCATAAGATGGAGAAGCGACGACGTTTCGGTTCGGTCTGGATTGTTATTAAGTCGTGTGAAGAGACGGCTTGATAATGGTCCAGGATGGATCGAAACGTTGTCGTTTCTCCATTTTCTGTAGTTTGATTTGGTCAACATTTTTTCAGCCAGGTTATTGAGACTTATCTGGAGGGTTATTAAGGCCACCATAACAGCTTAGTTTGGTATTAGCCTCAGTACCTATATCAACCTCTGGAGGGTTATTAGGGCTACAATAAGTGCTTTCAGACCAGCCAATAAGAACAGTCCTGAATATAGTCTAGGGCTAAAGTAAACTCCTAGGGAATATATTCTTAGAAGCAAGGTTTACCTCTATGTGAAGAGTGGATGAACAGGTACTCTACTTCACGGCTGTGTATCCTTCTTTGGAGACTTCCTGAGAGAGAGAGAGAGAGAGAGAGAGAGAGAGAGAGAGAGAGAGAGAGAGAGAGAGAGAGAGAGAGAGAGAGAGAGAGAGAGAGAGAGAGAGAGAGCGAGAGAGCGAGAGAGAGAGAGAGAGAGAGAGAGAGAGAGAGAGAGAGAGAGAGAGAGAGAGAGAGAGAGAGAGAGAGAGATGGGGTAAAAGGTAAAAAGGGGGGAAAAAATCAGATGGAAAAGAGAAATGAGAAGAGAAGGCAGTCACAATTCACCGAAACAGAGCAGCATGGAATGGTAAAGAGGAGTGTGAAGACAAAAAAGCCAAAGGAAAAGGTAACGGAAAAGGCAGAGAGGGAAATTTTCCCCTTAGGAGTTAGTTACCCAAGTCCTGGAACCAGGCTCATGCCCAACAAAAAAAACAATAATACATAGAAATATAAGATAAAACTGAGGCTGAGATCGGATCGTAAACCATGAAAGGGATTTGGCGTACGAGTCTCAAGGAAAATAACGAGATTGAAGCCTGCAATTCAGACGAGAGTCGAGATTCTACTTGCAGTCAAGCCTTCCAATCCTCTCATAAGTTAGGAAATGCAGAAGGCTTTCTCGGTCATGCTCCAGGACTTTTTTCGGTCATGCTCCAGGACTTTTTTGTGCAAATTTTCTGATTATCCACTTAGCATTATACATATAAATTATACTTTGAATAAAGTCATACAATGTATAGATTATATATTAGGATTCTTTGCACTCCGGTCGGTCGAGCGGACAGCACGCTGGACATGTGATCCTGTGGTCCCGGGTTCGATCGCAGGCGTCGGCGAGAAACAATGGGCAGAGTTTCTTTCACCCTATGCCCCTGTTACCTAGGAGTAAAATAGGTACCTGGGTGTTAGTCAGCTGTCACGGGCTGCTTCCTGGGGGTGGAGGCCTGGTCGAGGACCGGGCCGCGGGGACACTAAAGCCCCGAAATCATCTCAAGATAACCTCAAGAAGATAGATTCTTTACGAACTAGATACTGATGACCTGAATCTTTGAGAGATAGACATGTTATTGGGTCTATTATTAATTCTTTAATATCTGGATAACATTGAATTGTCTGTTCTGTCCATCTGTCAGCATGTCTGTCCTTCCGTCTGTTTACCCGCTTGATTCATTGTTTGTCTATTGTTTGTTTACTTGTTTGCTGTTTGCGAGCGTTGAGAACGGGTTGGAGTGCGCGCGCGCGCGTGAATGAAATGTAACAAAGCAAGAGGAGTTCTTGAGAGAGTTCTTCCACTTTCGGAAAACATATAATAAAAGGTCTGAATATGACACGCATTTGAGTGGCGTTTAAACTATGCAACTTAAGTGTGTCTTGACCCCTCAAGGGTAATTATCAAGCTTGAATACCTCCAAAGTGTAGGAAGGTAAAGCACCTCCAAAGTATAGGGAGGCGGGTCAGAAG
Organism: Procambarus clarkii; assembly: GCF_040958095.1. Taxonomy (NCBI): domain Eukaryota; kingdom Metazoa; phylum Arthropoda; class Malacostraca; order Decapoda; family Cambaridae; genus Procambarus; species Procambarus clarkii. The sequence continues at coordinate 14,206,992 of NC_091231.1, read as the reverse complement.
AAGCAACAAGTTAACTCATGAATGAGATATCAACACAAACGTGTTCATTAAAACTGCTCGTTTATCAGATAGCTGAGTAAACATGATATCTTTTCATTATTCCAGACATGTTCTTCTGCCTCAACTCCCTTGAATTGCCTCGTGAAAGATGATGCTGCTCTCAGACTCGTAAAATGAGAGTTATGAGTTGCCGGAGAATTATGAGCTGTACACTTACCTCGAGAAGTGAGTTAGTGTGAGTATGGATATTATGTATGTGAGGGTGATAGGGTGGTTAGGAGGGTTATAGAACAGATGGGGGGAAATGAATAGTTTCGGAGGATAGCTGGCGAGTGAGTGAAGGATTGAGCGAGTGAGTGAGTGAGTGAGTGCGTCCATGTCACAAAGTCAACACGTCTTTGAGTGCAACAGAATATAGCAGCCGCAATTAGTGGCTTTTTCCGCAAGATTCAAATGTCTCTCAGCGATGCCTCGACCAATCATATTTAAATCCCTCGTATTGATGTCTAGACCAATCAGGTTCGTTTAGTTTGATGACGTCACGGCGTGACAGGCTCACTTCAAACGGCAGTTCTCTACAAGACCTCACAGGGGGCGGACGTACGTGTACCGTCCTCCACCTCAAGAACAGCGATAGCCAGGCATCAATATGGTCTCCCAAATCTCAACAATTAACCCCAAGACAAAAAAACTGCTAAATACAATCGCCAATTGAAAGTTTCATACTGACACCTCACGAAAAAAACCACACACACTCAGAAACATTTTCCCCTGCTGGCCTTTGCTGAATAAAATTCAGGTACATAAAATTACCTGACGGCCTTCCCCTGAATATTTCATGGACATACCTGGAATATATATATAACACTTGGCAGTATATCTTCAGCTCCACCTTCACCAATATATACACCTGTTATTTCTTGCCAGAACCTGGTCGAGTCGGGCGGACGACTCTGGGGGAAAGAAGGGAAGGGAGGAAAGGGAGATAATGGGACAGAAGAAGAAAAATGGGAGAGGTGGGAGAAGGAGGAGGAAGAGGAGGCGATGATGATGCATGATTACAGTGTCACATAACTCGTATGGTCAAAACTTCTCAAAAGTTTTTTTTGAGAGATTACAACTTTTGTCATATCAGACTTTTAATGCCTTAATAGTTTTTTTTTGTATTCAATATTTATATTTTAAATTCCGTATATTGCTTGATAATATATCGTATTGCATCTGCTGTATCACTGGTATATCTAAATGATAACATTTAGCCACTCTGTCTGGCTCTGTCTCTTTCTTCATTTTGAGTGATACGATCTATGTCGAGATTATTTCCCCGCCTTCACGCGGTGTTATTCACCAGCTGCTCTTCCACATATCTGTTCCATGAGCGTATATTTAACCTTTATCTCTCTTGTAAACCTTTCTTCTCATCTACTGTTATGACATGGATCTCTCTCTCTCTACAGATTAAATCGTTTTAGAACCAACCGTTTGCCAAAGCCAGAGAGAGAGAGAGAGAGAGAGAGAGAGAGAGAGAGAGAGAGAGAGAGAGAGAGAGAGAGAGAGAGAGAGAGAGAGAGAGGGACACCAATGAAGAGAACATCCACTACCCTGTAAGATCCCCCAGTTATTCCATGCTTAGATCACATATATCCCTCCCCCATCACGTTCAATGCACCCGCTCTGAATCCCACAACATTATACCCGCGCTCGCCCAATAAACTCCACAGTTATGCACTGAGACGACATTCCCCCTTGACCAGATGCTACGTCACTCAAGTATAAATTGCAGATGTGAGCGGCCCAAACGAACGCCTGGATTGCTTGGTGGGCTTTGGGAGGCTTAGCCCATGATCCGTGAACCCCTCTGGCTCAGTGGTTGTTTACTGTCGGGCCTCTAGTGGGCCCTGGCGGAGCTGGTTGTGCCAGTGTGGCCCAGGCGTATACAATACGGTTCGACAAAGGTCATTTTCTGACTGTCAAACTTATGTATATGGTTAGGTTAGGGTGTATTGCCTTAACTTAGGTTGTGTTCGTTTCGGTTGGGATATGTTAGGGTGCTTAGAGGTAAGTAAGGTAAAGTTTAGGCAAGGCTAGGTAAGGTCAAGTTTGGGTAAAGGAAGGTAAATTTTAAATTCCGTTTGGCGAGTCATTTTGTGTACAATGTAATGCATTCGTCCAGGATTCCTAGCCTAAATTCACCGTTCATCTTGGTGCTTCTATAGTTGTCAAGGGTCTCCTAACCAAAACATGCCGGGGCACGTCTGCTTTCACCTAATGCACCTGTTTACCTAGCAGTAAACAGGTACTCGGAAGTTAGGCAACTGTTTTGAGATTGTAACACAAGCTTAAAATATTATATATATATATATATATATATATATATATATATATATATATATATATATATATATATATATATATATATATATATATATATGCGAACAAGCCTGAATGGTCTCCAGGCATATATGCAACTGAAAACAGTTATATATTATATATATATATATATATATATATATATATATATATATATATATATATATATATATATATATATATATATATATATGTCTATGTCGTACCTAGTAGCCAGAACGCACTTCTCAGCCTACTATGCAAGGCCTGATTTGCCTAATAAGCCAAGTTTTCATGAATTAATGTTTTTTCGACTACCTAACCTACCTAACCTAACCTAACCTAACTTTTTCTGCTACCTAACTGAACCTAACCTATAAAGATAGGTTAGGTTAGGTTAGGTAGGGTTGGTTAGGTTTGGTCATATATCTACGTTAATTTTAACTAAAATAAAAAAAAATTACCTCATACATAATTAAATGGGTAGCTTTATCATTTCCTAAGAAAAAAATTAGAGAAAAAATATTAATTCATGAAAACTTGGCTTATTAGGCAAATCGGGCCTTGCATAGTAAGCTGAGAATTGCGTTCTGGCTACTAGGTACGACATATATATATATATTATTAAATATGGCCGAAAAAGTAAGATTAATAATTCTAACACGAATTTTCTCAATATTTCTTATGTTTCTTTTCACTGTTGATGGTAACTGAAAAATTAATTCTCCAAAATTCATTTTTATTTCTAGTCTGAAGCGACACTTGTGCGCGTTTCGTAATAACTTATTACATTTTCAAAGACTTTTAGTTTACACACACACACAACTATAACCTGCAAACACTAAACAGAGTTCTTACTACGCTATGATTTAAACAGATTTCATTTTATACCCGCATTTTGGGTGAGGTGATATGTTACAATCAGTTTTGGATGAGGTGAACAAAACTTTCAACACAGGATAGAACACGAAACAATGGGTATTAATTGGGTAAATTGAAGGTAAGGATGGAAGTAACTGCAGAGGGCCTATTGGCCCATATTTCCTGATGCTTCTATATTGGAGCGGAGTCTAGAAGTGGGTAGAATATAGTTGTGCATTAATTGGCTGTTGATTGCTGGTGTTGACTTCTTGATGTATAGTGCCTCGCAGATGTCAAGCCGCCTGCTATCGCTGTATCTATCGATGATTTCTGTGTTGTTTGCTAAGATTTCTCTGGTGATGGTCTGGTTGTGGGAAGAGATTATATGTTCCTTAATGGAGCCCTGTTGCTTATGCATCGTTAATCGCCTGGAAAGAGATGTTGTTGTCTTGCCTATATACTGAGTTCTTTGAGGCTTACAGTCCCCAAGCGGGCATTTGAAGGCATAGACGACGTTGGTCTCTTTTAAAGCGTTCTGCTTTGTGTCTGGAGAGTTTCTCATGAGTAGGCTGGCCGTTTTTTTGGTTTTATAGTAAACCGTCAGTTGTATCTTCTGATTTTTGTCTGTAGGGATAACGTTTCTATTAACAATATCTTTCAGGACCCTTTCCTCCGTTTTATGAGCTGTGGAAAAGAAGTTCCTGTAAAATAGTCTAATAGGGGGTACAGGTGTTGTTTAATTATACAGGTGTTAGTTACTAACACAACACCTGTACCCCCTATTAGACTATTTTACAGGAATATATATATATATATATATATATATATATATATATATATATATATAATCTTTGTATAACAACTTGATTTTGTCCAGTGATTCTTCCATGTTTTCATGTTAACTTGAGGATATTAGCAGGTTCGTAGGAAATTATTGTTTGCATTTTTTCTCCCATTTTTGCCCCTCTTCTCTCTCTCTCCACACTCATTCGCATCCCCTTCTCCCTCACTCTCACACTGTCCCCCCCCTCACTCTCCCTCCCATTGTTCCCTCACTCGTCTCTCTCCTCGACATCTTCCACACACACATCCTCCCATGTTCTAACCATTCCCTCCCACGCTCACCCCTCCCACGCTCACCCCTCCCCCACCTCTCCCATGTTAACACCCCTGACGTATTACATGGTGGGAGTATTCTCCCCAACACTTCAATATTGCACTTGTTCAACACCCCCGCGTCGTCCATCATCCTAGGACACCAATTCGCTTCATGGGGTATCAAATGCATATTTGGTTATATGAAACTGTTGTGGTTGGTGACTGGAGCGAACAAGCCAGTCAATCACATCCAATAACTTGTTTCTGGCGTTGAAGTCAATTTTGTAATGGCAATAGATAAGGGCTTTTTTTTTATTTTATTTTATTTATTAATTGCATTTCAGAGTTTATTTTTAGAAAGTGATGTATAAATAGACTTGGAGTGGTGGTGGTAGTGGCAGATCATGCCTCCAGGTTGCCAGGGGTTATCTTGAGGTTATCTTGAGAAGATTTCGGGGCTTTAGTGTCCCCGCGGCCCGGTCCTCGACCAGGCCTCCACCCCCAGGAAGCAGCCCGTGACAGCTGACTTAACACCCAGGTACCTATTTTACTGCTAGGTAACAGGGTCATAGGGTGAAAGAAACTCTGCCCATTGTTTCTCGCCGGCGCCTGGGATCGAACCCAGGACCACAGGATCACAAGTCCAGCGTGCTTTCCGCTCGGGCGACCGGCTCCCTTTGGTGGTGGCAGGCGGCAGGTAGGTCTAACTATTCCCCGGGAACAGCTTGCTCATAATCGTATCGCTCGTTCAATTAACAGTAACGAGACTACCCCGAGAGTGGTAACAGCGCCCCCGCCCCCTACCCCCTTCCTCCTCCCTATCACTCTCGCTCGCTAATACCCACTCACTTCGTTATCTTCAGGGGGTGGGGGAGGAGGAGGTAAGAGGGGTAGGCAAGACGGGGGTGTTCAATTAGTGTGGGTCAAGGTGAGGGGGTGAATAAATGTGAAGGGTGAGTCATAGATAATGGTGAATAAAGGGAGAAAAGGTGAGTACAGGTTTAAGGTGAATCAATGATAAAGGGGCACCAAAGGGAAGGGTGAGTTAGAGGAAAATGTGAGGCAAAGGGTAGGGTGAGCCATGAGGAAGCGTGAGTTAGGGAGAAGGGTGAGAGGGTGAGTGAGTGTGTGTGTGGGGGGGGGGGACAGGTCAGAGCTGATTCATTACTTAACCCGTACGAGTTTACGAGCATAAAGGTAGGGTAGGAGGGTAGGGTAGGGTAGGGTGGGTGTATGGGTAAGCACACGAGTAAGTGGATGGATGGGTGAGTGTATAGCGGGTGCATCTTGGACGCGTGAGGGGGTAGGTGTGTGGATGAGGTGAATGAGTAAGTGCATGGGTGAGGAGTGAGTACATGGGAGGACATATATGGGTGAGAAATGCTTCGAATTTGAAAAATTGTTCTCTCTCTCTCTCTCTCTCTCTCTCTCTCTCTCTCTCTCTCTCTCTCTCTCTCTCTCTCTCTCTCTCTCTCTCTCTCTCTCTCAGCAGTCACTCATTCTAACCGTTGTTTCCCATCAATTCTACTCTTCCATAAAACCTCCATTTTCTCTTCTCTTTTCTTTCGTTCCTTTTCTCTCTCCTTATCATCCGTCTTGGCCTGTCATCTACCTCCCTCTTCCTTCCTTCTCTCTGCTACACTCTCCCTCCCTCCCTCTCTCCTCTCCCTCAACCAATCAAACAACCAAGAACATGCACAAAACTTAGTTCACATTCTCCCTCATTTAATTATAGTTTTGCAGAGATGCTTCAGGAAGTTCAATCTAACTTTTGCGATTCTCACAAGACAGTTAAAGGGTCTGCGGCCGTAACGTTCTCTCCCCCCCCCCTCCTTCTCCTCATCTCTCCCCATTCATTCTTCCTCATTTTCCCTTTCCTAGTCCTCCATTCCCCATTCTTTACACCCCTTATACACCTTCATTCTCCACCTCCCCCCCCCCATCCGCCCAACTCCCCCTACTTCACCTTGTTCATTGCTGTTCTCAACTGCTGTGTGTGTGTGTACTCATTTATTTGTACTCACCTATTTGTGCCTGTAGGATCGAGCATTGACTCGTGGATCCCGCCTTTCTAGCCATCGGTTGTTTTCAGCAATGACTCCTGTCCCATTTCCCTATCATATCTAGTTTTTAAATTATGAATCGAGTTTGCTTCCACAACCTGCTTCTTAAGTGCATTCCATTTTTCCACTACTCTCACGCTAAAAGAAAACTTACTAACATCTCTGTGACACATCTGAGTCACGTGTGTGTGTGTGTGTGTGTGTGTGTGTGTGTACAATGACGATACTAATGGAAGTCGCGAGATATTTGATATGATTTCCCATTGAAAGGAAAGTGGGGCTCATTTAATGCACACTGAGGTCCTCCTAGGAGCATGATAATCCTCTCCCAGGACGCAACCAACAACACTCGGCTAAAATCCAAATAGCATATGTGCTGTTAGGGGGTACAGAGGCATTAGGTGTCTCACCCAGCACGGGAATCGCACCTGGGTCCATTAACTTGGGAGTCGACTGTGTAAATGAATAACGCTACTCTGGGGGAAAAAATAACATTGAAGGTACTGTATTCACCTAGTTGTATTCCCCTAGTTGTTCTTGCAGGGGGTTGAGCTCTGGCTCTTACAGCCCGCCTTTCAACTATCAATCAATCAACGGATTTTTTTTCACACACACTCATCCCACCATCCCCCCCCCCCCTCAGGAAGCAGCCCGTAAGAGTAGTCTAACTCCCAGGCACCTATATACTGTTAGGTAACAAGGGCATCAGGATGAAAGAAATTCTGCCCATTTGTTTCCGCCATCGCCGGGGATCGATCCCCGGTCCCAAGGATTACGAATCCCGAGCGCTGTCCACTCAGCAACGAGGATCCCTGTCCACTCAGCTACCAGGCTCCCTGTGAGCTGTGAGTTGACGCCAATGTTATTCTGATGGAAATATGTAGATGTTTGAAACAAGGAGATATACCATCTACTGAAGCTGCCTTCAGTGTGAAAAATCATCTACTGAAGCTGCCTTCAGTGTGAAAAATCATCTACTGAAGCTGCCTTCAGTGTGAAAAATCATCTACTGAAGCTGCCTTCAGTGTGAAAAATCATTTACTGAAGCTGCCTTCAGTGTGAAAAATCATTTACTGAAGCTGCCTTCAGTGTGAAAAATCATCTACTGAAGCTGCCTTCAGTGTGAAAAATCATTTACTGAAGCTGCCTTCAGTGTGAAAAATCATTTACTGAAGCTGTCTTCAGTGTGAAAAATCATTTACTGAAGCTGCCTTCAGTCATGCCAAGAAGGTCGGCAGCTATTATGGAAATCAGCTGACGTGGAGCGAACTGTCCATTTGGACGGTAGTTCCGCCAAATATAACAATTCTTTAATTATTTTACATTTGGTTAAGCTTTTTCCCCATGAAGGTAAAGTAGCAGCTATCGCATGCTTTGTTATTTCACTGTATTTGAATATATGGAGATGCACTGTAATACACGGAGAACACTGTATTTGTAATACACGGAGAACACTGTATTTGTAATACACGGAGAACACTGTATTTGTAATATATGGAGAACACTGTATTTGTAATATATGGAGAACACTATTTGTAATATATGGAGAACACTGTATTTGTAATACATGGAGAACACTGTATTTGTAATACACGGAGAACACTGTATTTGTAATATATGGAGAACACTGTATTTGTGATACACGGAGAACACTGTATTTGTAATACATAGAGAACACTGTATTTGTAATACATAGAGAACACTGTATTTGTAATACATGGAGAACACTGTATTTGTAATTAAAGTTAAGTTGTTTGTCTCATCAAAGAGCACTTAGGGAGAGCGGGGACAAACTTTGCTGTGAAAACAGTTCATTGTTCTCCACCGAAGACCGTGTGTGTGTGTGTGTGTGTGTGTGTGTGTGTGTGTGTGTGTGTGTGTGTGTGTGTGTGTGTGTGTGTGTGTATGTGGAGAAGTTATCCTAGCGACTCGGTACAAGTTTACCAGGAGCACAAAGGGTGGAGGTTGGAGGACTTGTGTAGCGGTCCATGTGTGGAACTAATATGTAAGAGTCACTCTCGTGCAATTCACTAATGTAGTCTAAGTTCTGATTGCATTCTTGTCGAGAGAGGAACTTTTTGGCAGTGGGCCATTAGGGTGCCTCTTCGACAACTCGAACTTAATGGTTGTCTGCCTCAAACCCTCTCATCTAATAGGTCGATAGTTTTACGTCACCAACGTTACAAATGCAACCTATTAAGAAGATTAATTGCTCACAGAGAGTCAAGTTTTTGTATGCATCGGATTTAATAGGTTTGGTGGGTTGCTTGGGTTCGTAAGCTTTTTGGCATGGCTAAAAGGCTGGATTTTTTGTTGTCTAGAGAGTGGCAACACATCAAGATAACAGACTGGGTTATTAACTGCTCAAATAACAAGGGTTTAGCAAGAAGGTGTTGTGATTTTATTTATCTTTTAATTTATTGATTTTTTAAAGTTTTAAGAACAAGTAAATAATATATGACCCCATGATTACAGAAACCTTTAATGAAGTCATATGACCTTTCGTCCCATGTCCTCAGAGTCTGACCTTTTCTCCTATGACCTCAGAGTTTGACCTTTTCTCCTATGACCTCAGAGTCTGATCTTTTCTCCTATGACCTCAGAGTCTGACCTTTTCTCCTATGGTGAAATTTCCTCTTATTACTACAGGGTCATTTCTGACCCCGGTGGCTATTTCGTCTTTGACCGCATTCTGAGACTCTTCTTTTGAACTCACTGTGACCTGACCTCCATTGGCAACAGTTTGACCTGACCTCTTCCTCACCACATTGTGACCTTTGGTTCAATTTAACATTATGAGTGACTCCTGGTGTCAAACTATAATTAATTAATTTTAATAGGATTATGAGACCCGATTACAAAAATAATCCTATTATAAAAAAAAACATGTCCGCGTCATTATCCAAAATCCTTTAAAATAATTCCTCTCAAAATGGCCAATTCTTTTATTCTAGGATGTGTGTGTTTTATTTACATATTAGTTGGTAAATACATAATATTTTACATCAATTTAAAAGCATTCATAAACTAAAATACACACCAATTATCGGTTTACAAATTTGTTTTAATATTTATGATTCGACATTAGTTAATAACAGTGGCTTCATTAGTCCTAGTTAACAACAGTGACCGAACTGAAAGATAATCATAGTATTTGAACTCGGGATACGTTAATATTCTAATGCACTCGAATGCATTTCGGTTCATTGTGTCTCACTCCAATGAGACACTGGACACCCCTGACTGTCAAATAACTGGAGTCTCTCCAGTACGTCACTATATACCCACGCTGGGGAAATTGGTCTGGCGTCCCCAAGCCACAACTCAACTCTAAACTAACTTACGCTGGAAATGTTAACTGTGGCATTAACTTGTTATACTCGTTGGTGTAGTTGAATTGCCTATGTGAGGCTTTGTTTTGTGGTTTCTCAATGTAATTGAATGTGTGTGTGTGTGTGTGTGTGTGTGTGTGTGTACTCACCTAGTTGTACTCACCTAGTTGTGCTTGCGGGGGTTGAGCTCTGGCTCTTTGGTCCCGCCTCTCAACCGTCAATCAACAGGTGTACAGATTCCTGAGCCTATTGGGCTCTATCATATCTACACTTGAAGCTGTGTATAGAGTCAGCCTGTGTGTGTGTGTGTGTGTGTGTGTGTGTGTGTGTGTGTGTGTGTGTGTGTGTGTGTGTGTGTGTGTGTGTGTGTGTGTGTGTGAGTGTGTGTGTGTGTGTGTGTGTGTGTGTGTGTGAGAGTGTGTGTGTGTGTGTGTGCGCGCGAGTAAGTGGGAGGGAAGTGGGAATTATCAGGAAAAAACGCCAAGCCATTAGGACTATACAGCACTTGGAAGAGGTTCAAGATAAGGATTTGGGATGGAACGAGGGAAAAGAAATGGTGCCCAAGCACATAGACGACCGGGGTTTGAACTCCGACCTGCATGAAGCGAGACCGTCGCTCGCGAGTGTGTGTGTCTGAATCTCTCTCTCTCTCTCCCTACCTCTCTCTCTCTATTCTCCGTCACTTCTATGCAATTCAGATATGTCCCATAAACCTCAGCCCGTTCCCCGGGTGTTGGAAAAGACCCAAAATGTCCCATGAAAATATTATACTCATCGTGTGAATAACGCACCAAAATTCTACTTATCTCCAAGTCATAACCAAAGAGAGTTCAAGTCTCCAAAACATGTGTTTCATGACGTTATTGAAAGGCTTTTCTTTTTTATATTAATTTATATATCCGAGTCTACTTGCATTCACAAATATCTATACATTAAAACGGAGGGTTTATTAGGTGTTTCTTTAGCTAATCTCAAGGAAACTCAGTCCCGCTGTGTGTGTATTATGTCACTCAGCTACCTAGCCTAGTTGGTAGAGCGACGGCCTCAGTTTACAAGCTCTGTGTTCGATCCCCGAAGGTCCAAGTGTTTTGGATACTGTTCCCACACAGCGATTTTGGACAGCTACTGTGTGTCACTCCGTCTGACTCTAACAGCTGAGTGAACTGTTTGGATCGACATTGTTATGTTCAAGCAGGCACATATATAGACTTACATATGGTCGAGTGTCGTTATGGGGAGACCCGGAATGGGGCTGCGAGGGCTGAATAGGGCTAGACGAGCTGGAATGGGGCTAGAGGAGCTGAAATTGGGTTAGGAAAGCTGGAATGGGTCTAAAGAAGCCGAAATGGGTCTAAAGGAGCTGGAATGGGTCTAAAGGAGCTAAAATGTGGCTAGGAAATCTAGAATGGGGACAGGAGGGCTCAAATTTAGCCTGGAATGCTGAAATGAGGTTTCGAGGGCTGGAATGGTATCTGAAGAGCTCATAAGACGAGGAGAGATTAGATGGGATTAGGAGGCTGGAATTGAGTCAGGAGAGCTAAGAGGACCAAGATTAGGCTAGGATAGCTAGGACTGACACGTGATGTTTGGATAAAGCTAGGAGGCCTGGGATTGGTCTAGGAGGGTTAGGATGAGATTAGGAGTACTGAGATTAGTTTACAAGATCTGGGATGGAGCCAAGGCCGCTTGTAAAGGATGATAATGGCTGTAATGGGGCGATGAAGGGCTGTGTGTGTGTGTGTGTGTGTGTGTGTGTGTGTGTGTGTGTGTGTGTGTGTGTGTGTGTGTGTGTGTGTGTGTGTGTGTGTGTGTGTGTGCGCGTGTGCGAGTGTAGGTCCCTGAGAACGGTGATATTACCTCGATAATTCTCACTTGGAAGCCACGGTTCCAAGACGAGGCTCACCAACCACAGTTCCCTCATCTCCATGAGGTGTGAGGATGGGCCCCCGTGATGAGGAGGAGCCTCAAGTGTATGAGGGGCCTGGAAAATGAGACAATGACAAAGGAAAGAGCAAGAACAGAACACACTCATGCGTCCAATTTTTTCCCCCGACAAGTAAAAGGGTCGGTGTCATTGTTTTGTCATTTTTTTTTTGGTGCGTGTAGTGGTGGTGTGTTGTGTTGTCACAGTGTTCTTCCTGGTTCTCTTTTTGTTGTGGCTCTCTCCTCTGACCTGGCTCTCAGCTGGTAACAATACAGCCTCGCTCCACTGTGTCAGGTGTGAGGAAAAAACCCCAGTTTAAAGAGGAGAGAGTGAGAGATTCCATTCACTTGGGCCCTAGGATTGTTTATTTATTTGAGAGAGAGAGAGAGAGAGAGAGAGAGAGAGAGAGAGAGAGAGAGAGAGAGAGAGAGAGAGAGAGAGAGAGAGAGAGAGAGAGGTAGACAAAAGAGTACACACAAATGTCACATATGAGGCACATATATGGCGTGTGCCAAGATCACATACACCTGGGATTTGAGCTTCATCAGCGTTATTACTTCCCATTTCCCCAGCAAAATCCCGAAATGTCAACCAGAGATAAAAAATGACATTGGCTTCTGCATAGTGAAAACATTCGAAGCTTTTCTCTCTCTCTCTCTCTCTCTCTCTCTCTCTCTCTCTCTCTCTCTCTCTCTCTCTCTCTCTCTCTCTGTCTCTCTCTCTCTCTCTCCAAAAAGCTCGGACTACGAGAAGCCACCGCCTCCTGTCATCGCTAAACTACCACCAACCATCCACACAATCATCATCCCGTCACTGCAATCCCCCAAGCTGTATCGTCAACGACAAACCTCTATGACTGACAGTTCCAAATGACTTCCACAACCATCCTCCTCCCCCCCCTCGCTCCTCTCCACCGCCCCCCCCCACCTCCGATCATCCCATCTACACAGCGGATCTCTCAAATACAACTGTCAGAATTTTTAGAATGCAAATTGCACACTATCCAAATTCCCCTAGAAATTTTGGCTGGTGCTTCGTCGGGCGCGAGAGAGAATATGTTTGCCCGGGAGGCTGGCAGCACGAGACAGCTGTGTAAATATAGGTCGCTCTGTGGCATTTTCATCATCGCTATGTACTGCACCCAGCACCCAGATTCATTACCTTGCACTTGCGAAAGTTAAGGTCTAATAACCACGTGTTGTGTCATTTTTTTTCAATTTGTTCAGGTCATCTTGCAATCTTCCTTCGCACTGATCCACGTGAAAATCACCTGCAACCATCGATATCAAGAAGTCTATCCTCAACTGGGAGATCATTTACATAGACCAAAATCAAGATAGGCGCTTATTATGAATCTTTTCCGTTTTGATTGAATGCTTCCTTGTACATCTTCCGTCACTCCTGTCTGCTTCTCAAACCGGTTGGCTAGGCTTGGGAGAGACACTCTGTCGAAAACTTTCTGGCAGTCCAAAATATGCAGTTTACCCACTCTTCTGTATCTTGTCTGATCTCCGATACCTCGATCATAATATTAAATATAATTCGTGAGGCCAAAATTTGCTCTCTCTGAACCGACGCTTGTGTTTGCGTTATTAAATACTCTTATCTTCACGTTTTCAACAAGACCGTTTTTCTCCCCGTGTTGTGGATCACCATTCACGGTATGTAATTAAGGGATGCCGGTCTGTAGTTTAGTGCCTGGTGGGTATTGACAGACACAAGAGGAGGTCGCAAAGTTTCCCACAGCCCCTTCCCTCCTGGGGCCAGATTCACGAAGCAGTTACACAAGTACTTACGAACGTAAACATCTTTTCTCCATCCTTGGCGGCTTTGGTTACGTTTATTAAAAAGTTTACACGCATGAAAACTTCCCAATCAACAGTTCTTATTGTTATAAACAGCCTCCTGGTGCTTCGGAGCTCATTAACTGTTTAATAACTGTAAATAAAGCCGCCAAAAGACTGAGAAAAGATGTACAGGTTCGTAAGTACTTGCGTAACTGCTTCGTGAATCTGGCCTCAGGGGCGCTGTGTGCAATGGTCTGCATTATCTCAAGGTTGGCCAGTCTCTGTGAAGGACTGAAGTAAGGTGGTGTCGATGACGTCTTATGGGCCTCTCTGTAGACGAGTAGGGGCCAAGACGTAGACGCAGTTCGCTCCCTGTCAATCAACTGATCCTTAATTATGGAGGAATTAACAGAATACCGCCGTGACTTCTGCCGTGTAATACAGACAAAACTCTTGACAAAATAAATAGACAAATTATGCAGCTGAGTTTTATACAGTTCGTCACGGAAGTCACTCCGTCTCGACCTCAAGGTATATATATATATATATATATATATATATATATATATATATATATATATATATATATATATATATATATATATATATATATATATTTATATATATATTATATATATATATATATATATATATATATATATATATATATATATATATATACATACATATATATATATATATATACATACATATATATATATATATATATATATATATATATATATATATATATATATATATATATATATATATATATATATATATATATGCGAACAAGCCTGAATGGTCCCCAGGACTATATGCAACTGAAAACTCACTCAAATTTTAAACTCAATTTTATAGAGGTGACTTGGTCTGTAAACACAGACGAATTTGTAGCCAAACTTAATGACTAAGTCACCTCTATAAAATTTACTATGGAGACTGAAATTGATAAATGTTTGCCATTCCTAGATGTACTTATTCATAGGGAAGATTTTTCACTAAAGTTTAGTGTCTACAGAAAACCTACGAATAATTTATGTTATGTTCATTATTTTTCAAGGCATAGATACAATGTGAAAAAGCCAATTTTTTCCTTAATGTATCTAAGAGCTCTTCGAGTTGAGTCCAGAATTCTTAGACGAAGAGTTTAAGAATATTGATTCGATTGGTCTCAAGCTTTGTTATCCACTGAGTTTTTTGGAAGCTTGCCGTAGCAAAGCACGTCGTACATATTATAATAATACATGCAGTGAAAGAATTCGCCCAAAGAATGTGTTATGTTTACCATATTTCTCTGGGTTTGAGAATATTGTCAAGGCCTTGAAACTTTTTAATATACATGTATTGTTTAACTACGAAAATACTGTTGGTAAGCTATTAGTTAGGAACAGCCCTCGTAGTGATAATTGTGTCATTTATAAAATACCTTGTAAGAAATGTAATAAGTTCTATGTTGGGCAAACATCTAAAGATTTAAAATGTAGAATATCGCAACATAAATACTCTGTAAGACATGGCCAATTGTCTAATGCTTTGTTTGTTCATTTGTCAGAAAATGCTCACCAAATTGATTGGGAGATGGCTTCTTCAATAACAAATTGTAAAAGCACCTATAACAGAAACATAATTGAATCTGCTTTGATACAGATCACAAAAGAAAGTAATTTGAACATTAGCAGTGGTTTATATAACTTAGATCCATTTTTAATAGATCAGTTAAAGGGCGATTTAAGTAGGATCATTGGAACACATTTGACTCACTAATTCATTGTAAATATTTACTATTTTATGCTATGATTATCCATGTGTGGGCCTGTGTGTGGTTGCTGCATCGGATGGGCCAATAGGCTGTCTGCAGTGTACACGCATTGTACCTCACCTCACTCCACCATTCTCTCCTGCCTATTTATGTCTAGTACTCGACCTGTAAAACCACTCCTTCTGAAGATGTATTAATATACGAAAGTACTTAAGGAAATTCCTGCTTCAATTTTCCTCCGTGGTCCGACACTGTCATATTATATATATATATATATATATATATATATATATATATATATATATATATATATATATATATATATATATATATATATATATATATATATATAATGATGACGTTTCGGTCCGTCCGTTTTCTATGTAAAGGTTCGTTAGGTTAGGTTAGATGCGTGGGTTAGGTTCGTGCGTTTTAGTACCCCCTATTTTATACGATGCGGCCAATCAAGAGAACACTTGCATGGTAATTAAACTGGAGATGGTTGGCCATTATCGAGGACAGGGGAGTCTGCTGGGCTATCGTAGCGAGTCCCTTCCATTACGATGAGGCTATCAGCACGGGCACCCACCCAGTTACCGGCCAGACCTGGCCATGCTTAACTGTGGAAAGTGCGCATCAACCACATGCGACATGTGGTTCATGCGTCAACCACAACCACATAAACCCGTCACAAACGACAGACGACTCGCTCTTCCGTCATTTTGATCCCTCCCTTAAAATATTCCCTGCATGTTTTACTCAATAATTCTGCGAGGGACTCTGACCTTTTCACGGGGGCTGGGTTGGTTGGTGGTGTGGCTCCGTCCGCCGCCAGGCAGGTGGCGCAGGGACAGGCTGGCTAGGGTGGTTGGTGAGGTGGCTCTCAGGGATAGAGGGTTGCAGGGAAAAGGCTAGGTAAAATATGCTGCGGATTTTCGCTCCTTTCCGTGAGCGCACGGCGGTATAGTGGTTAACGAACTGGACTCGTACTTTGAGCGACATTTTCACCTCCCAGACAGGGAATATGTTATTGCCACATTCTTGGATTCCTAATGTCGGGAAGCCAGTCCCGAGATTATCAAGGTTCCTCCCCTAGTCGAGGGGGGGGGGGGACTTGTCAGAGACTATAAACATTTAACATTCAATCCAATTTGGATGAAAATATTCTCGTTTTCCATCTAATTGTTTTTAAGTTTTCTACTATGACTTTTTTCTCTCTCTCCAAACATTGTTAGTACCAGTTCCTTCAATCTCCCATGTTTCTTCTATCAAAAAGAAGATAACTTATAAGTTACATCGTCCTAAAAAGATAAAATTGTAATTATCTCTCCAATACGAGAGAATCAGCAAGCCTTCTTTACAAAACAAGAGAGGACTTGCGCATATCAAATCCAAAAATTTAGAAATTTGCAAATTCTCTTTTTTTTTTTTTTTAACTTATTAGTCCTCTCTTCAAGAGAGAGAAAAAAATTAACTTGGACGTTCTTCATACTCCTAAAAATGCAAGTTAAAATTCCTCGGCTTCATTCAACTATACAAAGCCCTGGTAACACTCTGGGATTCCATGGTTATCTTGAGGTTATCTTGAGATGATTTCGGGGCTTTAGTGTCCCCGCGGCCCGGTCCTCGACCAGGCCTCCACCCCCAGGAAGCAGCCTGTGACAGCTGACTAACACCCAGGTACCTATTTACTGCTAGGTAACAGGGGCATTCAGGGTGAAAGAAACTTTGCCCATTTGTTTCTGCCTCGTGCGGGAATCGAACCCGCGCCACAGAATTACAAATCCTGCGCGCTATGGTTGAGAAAAACACGCGCTATGATGCAGGCGGAGGGGGAAAAATACACAACTTTACCAGTGCAAATATCTACCTCTCCTGACTGAATAAAATATACGAATGCATATTGTAAAGATATAATAGAAAAAAAAAATCGTGAATTTTGAGTGAAAAGAATGCAGAGGTCTCCACGCTAGTCGACTCTCTGCATTGCACTCTCACATTATACTAAATAATTCTTGTGAAAACACAAATATACGAGAAAGATTGAAGGATTTATCCGCATGTGGATCCACTCCCTCGAAAAAATGCATATAGAGACAAGCAAATAACAACATGGCCCTGCGGGTCAACATGGCATTGTTATAAGGTCAACTTGAAGCTCAATGTTGAAGCACACGCTAAAGATCATGATAACATGGGAACTGCACTTTAAAATCACTTTCAGTGAACAATAAAACACTTGAATAGTTCTTGCCCATAAAATATCTTTGTGGGGTTTATGTTTTGCGCATGGCAAGTGCGGTAATTGTGAAGCTTAGAAAACAAGGGTGAATACCTAAAAAAAGTTTATATTTACTTTTTGATTATTCAAAACTAACTATATATATATATATATATATATATATATATATATATATATATATATATATGTATATATATATATATATATATATATATATATATATATATATATATATATATATATATATATATAATTGAATAAACGCAATTACCCATTTATTCTCAGAGCAGCTACCACATTACTCCACATCCGTGTCTTTGTGACTGCTCGAATAAGGAGCCCAGCCATCCACCCAGACTTGGGGCCAGATTCACGAAGCAGTTACGCAAGCACTTACAACCCTGCACATCTTTTCTCAATCTTTGGCGGCTATGTTTACAATTATTAAACAGTTAGTGAGCTCCGAAGCACCAGGAGGCTGTTTATAACAATAACAACAGTTGATTGGGAAGTTTTCATCTTTGTAAACTGTTTAATTTATTGTTTAATTAATTGTTTAATTGACGCCTTTGTAACCAAAGGCGTCAAAGATTGAGGAAAGATATACAGGTTCGTAAGTGCTTTCGTAACTGCTTCGTGAATCTGGCCCCTGGTTCCTAGGAAGCCTCACCATCTGGCGATAGTCCCAGCATCACCATACAGGCTAGTGATCACAAGGGAACGCTGCGATAACTAAATATCCCGTATTAAATGATATCCCAGGATAACGTTGCCTTGCTTGCCAGAGCAAGCAAAAGGTCCAAGCTTAAGCTTTGCTCTCCCCTCCACCATCAAGCTCCAGCTGGCCCTTACCATGCTGCAATGACGATATTTTCACCCCTCGGAAAACATCCCTACGTGTTTTACTCGTAAATGATTCACTCGCTAATCCGAGGAAACTCGTCTGCGGACAGTATTCATCCTCCACTCGCTAGACCGAGGAAACTCGGTACAGCAGACAACTGTGTAAACTCACCGTATTAGGGAGTAAGCCTGTGCATGGCATCATACAGCTGACCGATACAGCTGTGAGGCTGGTGTAACAGGTGTTCACTGACTGTGACAGTCTAGGCTCATGACAAGTGACTGTGAATGTCTACTCTTTGTAGTATGGGTGATGACTGCAGTGGTGAAGGTGACTGTAGTGGTGAAAGTGACTGCCGTTGGAGAACATAACATCACGAGACGTCCAAGATAACCTAGCACAAGCGATAACACCTTCCTGTAATAACACGACCACCGGCCCAAAAGCTGCTATCACTGCTCCCATTGATTAATTATACAAGGAGCAGTAAGAGGGATAATCCTAGTCAAATCCGGTTTACACTGAGGCAAATATGCGAGACAAGCTCTGTGTAATCTGTATTAATACAGATTTATGTATATCGTAAATACACGAACTAACGCGTACCCGCAGCGTATAACACAAGTTGAAATCAACAATTTATGTAATTGGAAGCTTTTCGTCAGTATTGCTGTATCCATTTTGTAACGTATACTGTAGATTAATAATCTGTATTATGAGAAAATTCCAAGATAGTTCATTTGGATTAACTCGCACCACCTGGACTCCCTAAAACGCGGGTTCGATCCTTTCTCAAGACATAGGTAGAAGTCTTGAGATTTTAGGGGATAATTACGAAACAAATTATGAAGCTAATTATGAGGTTAATATGTAATTTCTGTGGTGGTGGTGGGTGCTGGAGATTCTGGATGGTGATTGGGGGGATGGTGGTAGTGTAGGTGGTGGTTGGGGGAGGTGGTTGTGGGTGATGGGTGGGCCAGTGGGTGATTGAGGGCCGAGAAACAAGCAGGAACTGCTAACTACCCTCACATATACGTCTACAAAGCATTCCAATCCCCCCACAAGCCTCCATATTTATAACAGTTTCATTCATATTATACAAAATACTCCCCTACATTATTCGTATTATTGAAATAGCTTTTACAATTATTTCACTTCAAAAACTCTTCATTGTTCACTTTTCTTCAATGACAAAATCTCACCCGTCACCCACACACATGTTTATGCCAGAGTAGAGCACAACGCCTCACGACATACACTATCATACATCACACACACACACCATCATTCATCACACCACAGCACTACTCACCATCACCATCACACCTATGAGCACATTACCATATATCAAAACACGCAATACCAAACAACCCCAACATTAAAACACATGTTTATATATGTATAAATATATATATATATATGTCGTACCTAATAGCCAGAACGCACTTCTCAGCCTACTATTCAAGGCCCGATTTGCCTAATAAGCCAAGTTTTCATGAATTAATGTTTTTTCGTCTACCTAACCTACCTAACCTAACCTAACCTAGCTTTTTTTGGCTACCTAACCTAACCTTACCTATAAATATAGGTTAGGTTAGGTTAGGTAGGGTTGGTTAGGTTCGGTCATATATCTACGTTAATTTTAACTCCAATAAAAAAAAATTGACCTCATACATAGAGAAAAGGGTTGCTTTATCATTTCATAAGAAAAAAATTATAGTAAATATATTAATTCAGGAAAACTTGGCTTATTAGGCAAATCGGGCCTTGAATAGTAGGCTGAGAAGTGAGTTCTGGCTACTAGGTACGACATATATATATATATATATATATATATATATATATATATATATATATATATATATATATATATATATATATATATATATATATATATATATATATATAGATTTTCTATGGAGGAAATGACAAAAATATAAAAGCCTTACTTCCTGGCATCAACGATAAAAGTCCTATAATCGTTATATCATCAAAATTTTACTTCCACTGCATCAAATCCTTAAAAAAAAAATAAAGAGTTTCAATGGCTTTATCCTCAACTATCATATAATGAATCATGAAAAAGTGTTACTTCAATCTTGTTGTACTAATTGTTTCCACCATTATCAGACACTAAAAGTAAAAGGTAACCTTTAAAAAGTAAAAAAAAAAAATAATGGTTTTTGGTATTAAGAGCAAAAGATTTCCTCCATGCTGGGAATTTGCGCTAACTCCATTATTCTGACAAAAATATCTCAACCCTGGGAATGGTTCTTGCACCGTAAAATTGGTCGCTATAAACTTTGCTGCTGTGGAAACGAGAATTAGGATTTTTTGCTTTTGTTTTAAAGGTGGGAAGGGTACTATGGCCCTTATGTCCAAGGTTAGCCTTTCTGTCTCTTTGTCCTCGTATCCCAGCTCCTTGGTCTCGTGTCCCAGCTCCTTGGTCTCGTGTCCCAGCTCCTTGGTCTCGGATCCCAGCTCCTTGGCCTTGTATTCCAGCTCTTTGGTCTCGTATTCCAGCTCCTTTACCTCGTATCCCAGCTCCTTGCTCTCGTATCCCAGCTCCTTGGCCTCGGAACCCAGCTCCTTGGCCTCGGAACCCAGCTCCTTGGCCTCATATCCCAGCTCCTTGACCTCATATCCCAGCTCCTTGGCCTCATATCCCAGCTCCTTGGCCTCATATCCCAGCTCCTTGACCTCATATCCCAGCTCCTTGGCCTCGTATCCCAGCTGCAAGTGTTATGTAAACAAACATTGCTTTCTCTTCGTATTAACCTTACATAATATTTTTCCTCATAATTACCAGTTCTTTTCTTTCCCCCTCATAATTGTCCTATTTTCCATTCCCTTCATAATTACTTTACTTTTCTCCTAACTTATCTTACTTTGTCTTCTCAAATTTACTTTATCTTACTATCTTACTTACTAATTACATATCTTAATTATCATAATAATTACCTTAGCTTACCTTTCTCTTCATTTTTGCTTTACCATCCTTGAAGATTATTGTTGAGTTCCCCCAGACTATGTCTAAATTCCTAAAGACTATGACTGAATTCCTAAAGACTATGGCTAAATTCCTAAAGACTATGACTGAATTCCTAAAGACTATGGCTAAATTCCTAAAGACTATGACTGAATTCTTAAAGACTATGGCTGAATTCCTAAAGACTATGGCTAAATTCCTAAAGACTATGGTTGAATCCTTAAAGACTATGGCTGAATCCCTAAAGATTATGGCTGAATTCCTAAAGACTATGGCTGAATCCCTAAAGACTATGGCTGAATTCCTATAGACTATGGCTGAATCCTTAAAGACTATGGCTGAATTCCTAAAGACTATGGCTGAATTCCTACAGACTATGTCTAAATTCCTAAAGACTATGACTGAATTCCTAAAGACTATGGCTAAATTCCTAAAGACTATGACTGAATTCTTAAAGACTATGGCTGAATTCCTGAAGACTATGGCTGAATTCCTAAAGACTATGGCTAAATTCCTAAAGACTATGACTGAATTCCTAAAGACTATGGCTAAATTCCTAAAGACTATGGCTAAATTCCTAAAGACTATGACTGAATTCTTAAAGACTATGGCTGAATTCCTGAAGACTATGGCTGAATTCCTAAAGACTATGGCTAAATTCCTAAAGACTATGACTGAATTCCTAAAGACTATGGCTAAATTCCTAAAGACTATGACTGAATTCCTAAAGACTATGGCTAAATTCCTAAAGACTATGACTGAATTCCTAAAGACTATGGCTAAATTCCTAAAGACTATGGCTGAATCCTTAAAGACTATGGCTGAATTTCTGAAGACTATGGCTAAATCCCTAAAGATTATGGCTAAATTCCTAAAAACTATGTCGGAATTCCTAAAGGATATAGTTGAAGTGCAATACAATCACTCACGTGACCGTTTAAGGTCATCCAAGTGAGGCTAAACAACCCAAGCAACAGTGTTCACACTGCGTGGTTGAACGTGAATCATTTATCAACGACACGAGAGCACTACAGCACCATATTGAATTCCTACAACACATATTGTATACCTACACGTGTGTTGTAGTCCCGGTGGTACATCCTGCATTAATACATCCTGTATTAATATTCCGGATGTGATAGCTGTGATGGCTATATGTGTGTGTGCGCCTTCGGGGCAATGAAGATAAACAGCCTTACAGACCAGATAATCACCAAAGGGAAAGGCCTGGACATCAGCCAGGCTGACGAGTAGAACTCTGGAAATCCTCATCAGGGACAGATCAATCAAGGAACTTCGACCTTGCAAGAAGCGCTGCCATATATCACCCTATTGACCACTCCAAGAGGACGACATAGAAGTGACGATGGACTGCTTACTCCTAAAACAAATGTGGTTAAGTTCCGTATGATGTAGCAGAGGACCCAGACGTAATGCATCTCACATGTGTTGGTCAAAAAATAAGGGTTTGTTTTGAGTTCATCGTCAGTAAATATTGGTAACTGTCCAATGTGGATTGGGAGTTAGTGCTTGTCTATCCCCTTTGGTCATGACGAGATCACTATATCTTTTGCCTGCCATGTTGTATCATGGACTAATTAGGGGAGACTGAGGGGGTAGAGAATGTGGGGGAGGGGATAGCCAATGTGAACACAATGGGGGTCCAGGAGCCAGAGACCGGACACCAGGCTGCCTGCAGGCATACATATATTTATACATATGCAACATAAGCATTTCACCCTCGATTAATTGGCTCTCTTTGAGCAGGGTCATCAATTTGCCAACCCAGTTTGGATCACCAACAAGCATAATGCTGTTTTGCGTAGTTCTGATAAACGGGTCTTTGGACGATGCAGTGTATAAGGAGGTGTAGGAGAGGGGTGTATCCAAGAGGGGAGTTGATGAAATGTATAGGAGAGGGTCGTCGGATTGAGATTTAACCCTTGGGTGAATACATACAGCAGGGAACAGGATTATATATATATATATATATATATATATATATATATATATATATATATATATATATATATATATATATATATATATATATATATACATATATATATATATATATATATATATATATATATCACAGCAAGCGTCACTCCGCCAGTAGCGAACTACGGCCTGGCCCAGCAACCAGCAATCATCTTGCAAAGTCAACACAGACCAGCGGATACCGCGGCGGAGAGGTCTGGGCAGCGGTCTGGCTCGGCCAGGGCTGGCCACTCGACCTCGGCCCGCCCCTGTGGTCTTGTCATTATAATTAAATTAGTCTACATTATAAATTGTGTATATAATATCATCCTCTCCTCCTCGCCTTTGCCCCGTCCCTTTCCCTTTCCCTTCCCCTTGATCTCACCCCCTACCGATTCCCCTTCCTCTCGTCCCAAGCCTCAGTAACTTCTTCCTTTTCAGAGGAATGATTTGAGCGCGAATCTTTATTTTGTTATGTTCTTCGTTTGGGAAAGAAGTTGAAAAGTTAACTCAAAAGTTAACTGTTCAGCTTCATTATGGCTTGACGTGTTTCGTTGATCCTGTCAACATTTTCAAAGGCCGCGTATAAGTGACTACAATATCACCGTGCATACAAATGTAACAAGATTCGCTGTATATATAACCATATATATATATACGCAACCAGATATATATATGGTTGAATGTAACAGTTTTACCTCTCGTCACCTACGTGTAACACCCACACACACACACACTGTAGCAACAATACACCGACACAATACAACCATACGACTCTGGAGTATGATGATAGGAGGATCAGTTATGTGTCTCTCTCTCTGCCTCTCTGCCAGTCTCATGCCAGCGTTCTTCTGTTCACTGCCTGGGGGACATTTACACCATTCCACACTCACCCACCGCTTCCCCCTAACGCCCAGAGTTGGAGCACAGCTTACGGTGTATCCGAAGATCAATTACCTGGTTGGTCAATTTCTGACCGGACCTTACTGGATGGGGATCCGGTTAACCGGAAAGGAAAACACAGCTGCTCGTAGTCTGACGCATGGACTACAGTGTCCGGTTGGTTAGGTATCCTTACGAGGCGCGTAAAGCAATTAACTCTCTCGTATGAGACGTTGGTTACTCTGCCACCCTCTTTATAAATCACACTATAGATCATACAGTCCGATAATCATTATTCCTATTCGAAGAGAGTTTAATTGATAATTATGTGTAGATCATTTGATACGCTCTGTAATGATCAATAACTCAATTTATTTACTAAATACCCTATAGCTCATCAAACAGTTTAATTACTAACCATTTCCAACGAAATACCACATGATTGGGTCTTGTAAAAGTGTCAGGACATATCATGTATCAACTCATTATTCAAGTGTAGTAATGCCATTAACTTTTGCAATTGACACGAATAACAGTTAGACTTTATTAATATGTTTTAATGAATGGTAATGTCCTTTGGTGGTATTTTATAACAGTCTGTTATCTGTCCTTTGAGGATTATTTTTTAACATCGTGTCAGCTCTCATTGAATATCGCCAGTTGTAGTACGTGACCTAAGAGTTCAATAGCTACAAGTGGACTAGAACTTAATTATATTACAGCGTTTGAATGAAAAGGTAATTGTGATAACAAAGTTCTAAGCCAGCATGTCTGCTACACTTGGAAGGGAGAATAATTACACACACACACACATACACACACACACACACACACACACACACACGAAAGCAAGGAACTGGGATAGGCGTACTGGCTGACAATCGGGAGATCGAACGTCGATCATGCAAGAAATGCTTTATCAACAAACGATTTCATAATGTGTTACGAGTTACCAGGGATCGTAGAATTGATAAATTTGGCCCTGAAGCACAACCCTGGGTTGGCCTGACCTCTAAAATAAACCTATGGAAACAGTAGAAAATGTAAACGTACCTTAAATAGAAGTAGATTTCTGTCCCCACGAAGAATAATTTCTTACCTGAAATGGAATAAAAAACGGATTGTTCATCTGCAGTAGTGTAATACCCTTTATATATATATTTAAATTCTCATACGCCACAAAATATAATGCAATCAATCCATTATATTATATGTGCAGGTGAAGGTGATTACTTAATGATCGAGGGGTTCCTTACCTTTATAAGGAGGTGGCGTGAACAAATCCACAAGGGCCGTGACGAGGCTTCGAACCTGCGTCCGGGAGCATCTCAGACACTGCCTTAATCGACTGGCGTCCTCCCCAGCGTCCTTACCCAGGAGGTGGACGCTGGGGATGTCTTATCAAGTGAGGTCACACTGGTCCCGGAGGTGCAGTCCACATCTGTCAAGATGGTGAAAACCTTGAGCAAAAGACGAGGAGTAATGGAGGAAGAGGCCGACAAGTATGTTATCTTACTTCAGTACCAACGGCCAGTCTTTAACTGGTTGTTCCTGCAAGCACTAACCTCTCCCGAGTAAACACTTAGCCACGTACATCAATAACGAAGTTTACTGTCACTGTGTTCTAGCTTAACTCACTTATAAACAAATTCACTTTCAGGATATTGCTTGTAGAGGAATGATTAATTCAAGTAACAAATGCTCATTTTAACATAACAAATCCATTGTAAACAAACTATTATTAACACGCCGTCTGTTCCTCACTAAATTCAAGCTTCGGTTCCACTAATTCACTCTGACAATAGTGCGTGCTACTCTGAGGCGCCAGTAATGGCTGAGGGAGTTTTATCCATTGTCACTTTATACGTTTGAGACACTTACACAACACTCGCTTCACTCGCCATAGGAAACACCTTAATGATCTGACCCGCGGCAGAAAAATGTTCAGGGGGTCTTTCTTACGAGCGTCGAGTGAAGCAGTTCATGAACCTACTCGAACCCAGGTTATTTTTCATCCCGTCGGTCTTCATAGAAAAAATGTAGCCCCGTCTTCATAAACAAACTCTAAATACTCGCAAATCCAGCCGTCAAACCCGTTGTTTTTGAACGAAAAGGGTTTATACACGACAACTGATGACGTTCTAAACATTTATCGAACAGGACTGTGCTGACGGTTCTCTGTTCGAATCGCAACTCTGGCAATGCTTCACCCAATACTCGTACTTCAAATATAATGATTGCCAACAGAACCTAAACACCTGACTACGCCTAACTATACACTGAAGTATAAATGTATATAATGTATAATAATATTCAGTTATATATATGATAACAAACTTATTTATAATATAAAGTACGTTAACAACGGTTAAATGGGTTTTGGGTGACGACTGCCAGTTTAATGACACCGCCTGAGGACTCGTTGAAAAAAAATGACCAAATGCTCGTTAATCCAAACCACTAGACCGTCCAGTGCTTGGCTCATGTTGACCGAATCGCACCTTTGCAAATGCTTCACCCACGTACTGCAAAATGGATATAATTGTCAACAGAACATGAATACCTAACCTAATGTAGGCCTAACTAAACACCAAATTCCCAAACATACATTAATATTAATTTATATTTGAGAAAAATACCAGTTTGAAATACAAGTACGTAAAATAAACTTTTTTTTTTTCATTTTTATTTTTTTTATTTTTAAAACATAGTAATTACAGCGTACAGTAGCCATTTAAACAGGAAAGCACAGAATAACAAAGAACACAGAATAACAATAACACAGATCAAAACAAAAGTGAAAACAAAGAATAACATAAAACTCATAAGAACACACCCACACACACACACACACACACACACACACACACACACACACACACACACACACACACATACACACACACACACACACACACACACACACACCCACACACCCACACACACACACACACACACCCACACACACACACACACACACACACACACACACACACACACACACACACACACACACACACACACACTAAACCAAAGCAGCACTACCCAGACGGGGCGCGGCAAAAGCGTCAGTAATGACAAGAGCGCACAAAGAGCACAATGAAACCAAGGATAAAGTATAAACAAGGAATACACATATACAAAATAACATAAACGCAAAACACACGCACCATGCGCCACACCACACAACAGCAGACAACACACGCACCATGTGCCACACCACACAACAGCAGACAACACACGCACCATGCGCCACACCACACAACAGCAGACAACACACGCACCACGCGCCACACCACACAACAGCAGACAACACACGCACCACGCGCCACACCACACAACAGCAGACAACACACCACAGAATCGAGAACACAATAACAGAACATGTTAATATAACACTGTAAATACAACACAGTAAGTAAAATGCAGGAAAATAACAAGGGAATACAACAAAGCATTACACAGCACAGTACATAGAACAAAGGAAACAGAACACATTAACATTACATAGTAGAACATCAAAATAAAAAATAAAGAAATCGGTATAGTACAAACCAACATTGAAACATATAACACAGTAAATAGGACACAGATAATAGAACAAATCGAAAATAAGCATAAACACACAAACAAACAGCACATGCCACCCATACGGGGCGTGCCAACAGGAAACATAATGGAAAGCACATAACACAAGGCAGCAAGACATAATGACAATGAACACAAGCATACAAGAACACACAACAATGGAACACATACGAGACAAACACAGCCACCCAGCACACAAACCCGACCCCCACAGACAGAGGACGGCCAGCCACCAAGCAGAAAAAACACCCATGCACCGGACACATCAGGAGAGAGACAGACATGCCACACAACACCACAACACACCCATACCCACACACACACAAACAAAAACCCGCCACACAAGGCAACCAAGCAAACCCCAGCACACACAAAACCCCAAAGACAACAAACACAGACCCCCCCCCCAAACCCCCACCCACCAGAGGGAACCTAACCAAAGGAACACGCACACACACACACACAACCACACCCACAGGAACCCACCACCTGCACCAACGCAGCACCCCGGGCATACTCGACCGTGAACCAAGCATCAAAAACCCTAGGAAAGGAGCGACACAACCACCACATAATATAAGACAGATGGCCCTTCAAAAAGCCCAAAATCCTCCCCACCCCATACCCCTCCATCCTACCAACCCATAAACAAAAAATATAGTCCGCTAACAACACCCCGAGCGTGTTACGCACCCGCCTGGAGCCCCGAGGGAACGAAAAAAACAAAAACCGTAATAAATCGACCTGCACCCTGGACCACAAAAGGCTGCAATGACATCCGGCAACCACCCAACCAAACCCTGAACCCGCGCACAAAAATAAAAGACGTGCAACTGAGTCTCACGTCCCCCACAATGAACACAACCATCAGAGGCGACCAAACCCAACATAAAGAGCCTCCCATTCGTAGCCAAAGACTCATGCAAATATCGAAAAACCAACTTACGCGGGTTCGTGGCGCAATACACGGCCCACTCAACGCCTCCCACACATTCCCCCAGTCGAAACAAGGGTATAAACTCTCGACCCTGGGAGGTACCCGAGAAGCAAGCGCCCCATACACTTCCCGACAACCAAAAGACTCAAACCCCGGAAAACGACAAAGAGCCCGAAGGATCAAAACCTCCCACGAGTACACGGGAGGCGTACACAGGGTCACCTCCTGGCAACGACCCAGATCAAGCAAAAAACTAAACCTCATAGAACAGTAAAACAACCCCAAGGAGTTTAACCCTCCCCCTAACACCAAACTCCTCCGAACCGACCCCCAAAACAAAGCCAACGCCTTCACATAGACATCAGGAATACCAATTCCACCTTCTGACACCCTAAGACATAACGTAGCCCGACGAACCGAATGATACCGGCCACACGACACATAACGATACACCAAACCCTCCAGAACGCGAGCCTTCCGCCGATCCAACGGAAAACACTGCGCAACAAACCAGACCCGCGACAAAACCTTACAAGACACGACAATCGCCCGCTGATAAATAGTCAGGGCCCGTTGCGACAACATCCCCACAGCCACGCCCACCCCCCGCAAAACTGCCTCCCAATTAAACTCCAAAGACTGCACATACGACCTGAACCACGTAATCCCCAGAACCCGAATGGACTGAACCACCGGAAACCACAATCCAGACCACACCAAACGAGTGGCTCAACCCTCCAACCCCAGAAGACAAGACTTTCCACGATTGACCAAAGCCCCTGTAGCCGACTCAAACTGAAGCACTAGACCCTGAACAGCAGGCGCAGAACCCTCAGAGGCAACAAACAAGACCGTGTCGTCTGCGTAACCACAAATCTTGAGGGACAAGCCATTCGGCAAACACGGTGAAACAACCGAATGACAAGCACGCACTGTGCGAACAAAGGGCTCCTGAAACAGAATATAGAGAAGCATCGACAGAGGGCACCCCTGTCGAACCAAACGCCGAATAGCGAAGGGAGCACTAAGGAACCCATTGACACACACCCTACTACTACAACCAGCGTACAACACCCGTATCCAGCCCACAAACTGGGGCGGGAAATCAAACCTCTCCAGGACCTGCAAATCAAAGCCAATTGACACGCGATCAAAAGCCTTGGACCAATCCAAGCTGATCATAGCTGCGGGAATACCAGACTCCTCCACATAGAGGAGCAAATCCCGGAAAAGGGAATTGCATTGCACCAAGGACCTACCCAGAACGCCACAAAACTGACCCCAAGAGATCACCGACCCCACCACCGGGCGCAAACGTCCAGCCAACAACTTGGAAATAATCTTGTAATCCACATTTAGCAACGTAATAGGCCGCCAATTCGCAAAAAAACGTAAGTCCCCCGGCTTCGGAAGAAGCCTCACAAGACCATCATTTTGCGAATCGGACAGAGACAAACTCCGAAGACAAAGCCGAACCACCTCCAAAAAATCGGCACCAAGCACATCCCAAAACTCGACGTAGAACTCCATCGGAAACCCATCCGACCCTGGAACCTTATCACGACGAAAGGACCACACAACCTCCCAAAGCTCCGAAGGGCTTACCTCCCGCACAAGACCCACACAATCCATATCCGACAACCCCGGTGCACAGTGTTGGAGGAAGGACCCCCATCAACCCCTCATCCCCCGCAACCACCTCATACAAAGACTCCAATTCACCACGCACATAATGCAAAACCGAACCGTCCGGCCGATGAAGACCTTCCAACAAAACAGAGGCACGCCCCACCCGTTCCCTCCGCAGGAAAAACTGCGAGAGCTTTTCACCGCACAACCGTTCCTCCACCCCAACCCGCACACGTACCCCCTCAGCCATCTCCTCCCTCAGCCCACAAATGAGATCCTTACACACCGAGACCTCCCGAAACCTATCTAAACCCTGATTCAGCAACCCATACAGGCGAAATAACCGTGCCTGCAAGACCCTCAACAGACCAAACCTTCCCGACGCCTCCCGCTTCGCCAGCACCCGAAAAAACGACCACCTTAGCCCACTCCCACCACTCCAGAACCGAGGGAAACGCCCCCTTCCGAGCGGGCAAAATAGCCCACCGGGCCCGGAACTGGGCACACACAACAGGGCACTTCAGCAACTCACAATTCAGTTTCCACCAGCCACGGCCAACCCGCACCTGGCTGCGAATCCCCACCTGCAACACCACCATGCAATGGTCCGAGAACCTCACGGGAACCGTCTGCAAGGAAATAACCAATCCACCCCCAGTAGGCTACAAACGATCAAGGCGAGAGCAAGCCCATGCGAGACAAAGTTGTACTCCAAAGGACCCCCTTGCAACACGGCCGCATCCCGAAACCCGCAACTCTTTAAGGTAGCAGTCAAAGCCGGCGAGATATTCGCCGGACGAAGACTGTTGCTGTCCCGCGCCGACGTAATGCAATGAAAATCCCC
Organism: Procambarus clarkii; assembly: GCF_040958095.1. Classification (NCBI taxonomy): domain Eukaryota; kingdom Metazoa; phylum Arthropoda; class Malacostraca; order Decapoda; family Cambaridae; genus Procambarus; species Procambarus clarkii. The sequence goes on along the minus strand of NC_091231.1, from coordinate 14,175,878 downwards.
CCCAAAAAATCTTCCCCCCTCGTATCGTGCCGCAAAGAATGCAGCACGTCACGGAAAAAAGAAAACCTCCCGGTCCTGCCTCTGCGCCGCCCCAGATGGCGCGTACACGTTCAGGAGAGAGACCTCAGACCCCAAAAAGGAGACCCGAACTAACAGCACCCGACCACCTTCGTCCATCTCCGTGTGAAGCACGGAAATCGGGGCCCGCTTAGAAAGCAGGATCAACGTACCTCCACGCAAGCCACGCGAAGGGTTTAACACCACCATAAAATATAATTGTATGAAAAATATAACTTGTATTAGTATAAACTAATACTTGTATGTATTAGATAGTATAGAGAAGGTATCTTGTCAATCATACCATCATGGAGTTATCGACTGACAGCAATTGGTGCGTTTCTAATATTAGGACCATTAGTCCATACGTTAATTGTCTGAGACATGGTCACCAAGTCATGGTTCTAAGTTATTGTACCACTCAGGATCATTTAAACTGTTAGAGATTTCCTAAGAGTTGATAAACGTGCGAGAGAAGGGTTTAAGACAAGAACTTCACTAAACACATTGCAAATATTACTCTGCTAATGCATATTCCTTTGTGTTTGGATAAGATAATAATTTTCGCATTCGTTGATATTTCCCTTATTAATACTTTTTTAGCTGTAGTAGATGTGCCACTTACCAATATTGCCTCACTGTACTTCCGTGTTTGCTATTTTGTGCAAATCTTTCAGAGGAAGAATTATCACCGGCAAATATTCATTGACAGGCAGGACGGCTCATCATTTGTGAATTATGTAAACAATGCTTAATGGACAGTGCATAGTAAATATGCGTCTCGATTCCTATTTGAGAGAAACGGCGTTCATATTGTCATTTTGGGGCGTGTATATCTGGTGTTTATCTGTCGTGGGGGCGAGATAAACAGGGTTTGGTTGGGTGGTTGCCGGATGTCATTGCAGCCTTTTGTGGTCCAGGGTGCAGGTCGATTTATTACGGTTTTTGTTTTTTTCGTTCCCTCGGGGCTCCAGGCGGGTGCGTAACACGCTCGGGGTGTTGTTAGCGGACTATATTTTTTGTTTATGGGTTGGTAGGATGGAGGGGTATGGGGTGGGGAGGATTTTGGGCTTTTTGAAGGGCCATCTGTCTTATATTATGTGGTGGTTGTGTCGCTCCTTTCCTAGGGTTTTTGATGCTTGGTTCACGGTCGAGTATGCCCGGGGTGCTGCGTTGGTGCAGGTGGTGGGTTCCTGTGGGTGTGGTTGTGTGTGTGTGTGTGCGTGTTCCTTTGGTTAGGTTCCCTCTGGTGGGTGGGGGTTTGGGGGGGGGGTCTGTGTTTGTTGTCTTTGGGGTTTTGTGTGTGCTGGGGTTTGCTTGGTTGCCTTGTGTGAGGGTATGGCATCTCAGGGCAGGCGCCAGGGCACCTGGAAGCGGGTTGTGGTATATTGAAGTGCTATCGACATGTGGGCGAGGAAATCCATTCATATTGAAACCAAAGTGGTTCTGGTGGTGTAATTTTACATACCTGTCGACCTTGTGCCCTACAGTGGGCAGCATCACCCTAATGACCATTGCAGCAGGGGGATGTAGTTAGGCAACCCTCCAAACAAGCTGCCTCGCAATCATCATACCGGGATATAATGGGACTCTATCCGGCCGGCCTGATGCAGTATCCCTCCCCACACATAGATCAACCGGCTGTAGGGGAAAAAACCTACTTAGTGGCCGCACCTGTGCATGCTGCGCCATGATGATTGCACACAGCATGAAGCATGAAGCATGACAGCATACCTCCGGCCCTCCGTGGGAATGACGTATTTACACTCTGCAATTAATGATTGCATTACACCTGGATCGTGTCATTGTTGATGTATATAGAGTACATATTCCACCTGATGTTCCATTGTATTTGTACGCTCCAGGCAGCAGTGTTGCTTGTTGACGCTCCACGCGGCAGTGTTGCTTGTTGACGCTCCACGCGACAGTGTTGCTTGTTGACGCTCCACGCGACAGTGTTGCTTGTTGACGCTCCACGCGACAGTGTTGCTTGTTGACGCTCCAGGCGGCAGTGTTGCTTGTTGACGCTCCAGGCGGCAGTGTTGCTTGTTGACGCTCCACGCGGCAGTGTTGCTTGTTGACGCTCCACGCAGTAGTGTTGCTTGTTGACGCTCCACGCAGCAGTGTTGCTTGTTGACGCTCCACGCGACAGTGTTGCTTGTTGACGCTCCACGCGGCAGTGTTGCTTGTTGACGCTCCACGCGACAGTGTTGCTTGTTGACGCTCCACGCGACAGTGTTGCTTGTTGACGCTCCACGCGACAGTGTTGCTTGTTGACGCTCCACGCGACAGTGTTGCTTGTTGACGCTCCAGGCGGCAGTGTTGCTTGTTGACGCTCCAGGCGGCAGTGTTGCTTGTTGACGCTCCACGCGGCAGTGTTGCTTGTTGACGCTCCACGCAGTAGTGTTGCTTGTTGACGCTCCACGCAGCAGTGTTGCTTGTTGACGCTCCACGCGACAGTGTTGCTTGTTGACGCTCCACGCGGCAGTGTTGCTTGTTGACGCTCCACGCGACAGTGTTGCTTGTTGACGCTCCACGCGACAGTGTTGCTTGTTGACGCTCCAGGCGGCAGTGTTGCTTGTTGACGCTCCAGGCGGCAGTGTTGCTTGTTGACGCTCCACGCGGCAGTGTTGCTTGTTGACGCTCCACGCAGTAGTGTTGCTTGTTGACGCTCCACGCAGCAGTGTTGCTTGTTGACGCTCCACGCGACAGTGTTGCTTGTTGACGCTCCACGCGACAGTGTTGCTTGTTGACGCTCCACGCGGCAGTGTTGCTTGTTGACGCTCCACGCGGCAGTGTTGCTTGTTGACGCTCCAGGCAACAGTGTTGCTTGTTGACGCTCCACGCGACAGTGTTGCTTGTTGACGCTCCACGCGACAGTGTTGCTTGTTGACGCTCCACGCGACAGTGTTGCTTGTTGACGCTCCACGCAGCAGTGTTGCTTGTTGACGCTCCACGCGACAGTGTTGCTTGTTGACGCTCCACGTCGTAGTGGGGAACAATTGAATCTTGCCTCCGGGCGCCGCCTGGCGCTCCTGACTTCGCCAGAATTTAAACAGCATTTAAGTGGCCAAGGTTGCAGACGCTAGGAGCCGTCGTTGCATATTTGCATAAAACTAGTTAGCAATTTTTCATGCATCTGCCGATTTTTTTTTTTTTGCTTCACTCACAATACATTCGCACGAACGCATATGAACACGAACACAAATGCACTTATACACACGTACGGCCCTGGGGTCGTAGTCATAAGGGCCCCGGGTTCAGTTCCCGGTCGAGGCAGGAACAATGGGCAGAGTTTCTTTTACCTGATGGGTCTGTTCACCTAGCAGTAAATAGGTACCTGGGAGTTGGACAGCTGCTACGAGCTGCTTCCTGGGAAAGTGTGTGTGTGTGTGTGTGTGTGTTAGAGAGAAATATATATAGTAGATATAATATATGACAAATAGATTGGTTAGAAAGGCGGGGTCCAAGAGCTAATAGCTTGATTCTGCAGACACAAATAGTAAATACAAATAGTAAATACACAGACGGTTCTGTGGAGCAGTTGACGGCAATAAAGGACTTGAGGGAACTGGACCTCACCAATGGTGACAAAGAAGCAGTGGTTAAAGCAGGGAACAACAGACTCAAGACCAAGAGATGGACACCAGGCTGGAATGAGATGCAGGAATGTCTGAAGAAACTTGTTCAGTCTTAGGGCTGTCAATAAATGCAAAATACTAAAGAAAGAAGTCGATATATTAACTCATGACACAATATTAAATGTGTATGTATATATATATATATACAACTTTAGAACACTTTCCCACCAGGAGACTCGAACCCTAGCCAGCACAGAAGCCTTCCAGCAACTGGCATAACAGGTACGCCTTAACCCGCTCCACCACCCGCTCAGACCCTTAAAAGAGATGGTAATTTCGGAGTATTTAAATACCCCAAAGATCAACACCTCCCAAGAGCACCAGAGCAAGTGAGGGGTCATTTATACGTTAATTTCATCAAGTCCCTGTTAATATGGGAAGACACAGTGTCTCTGCTTAAGGCACAACTCTCCTAAACACGAGAGTTAAGTATACAACAAAGAAAGAATATATATATATATATATATATATATATATATATATATATATATATATATATATATATATATATATATATATATATATGTATATATATATATATATATATATATCAACTCACAAAACTAGTGAGCTCGCAAGACTTTGCAGCTCACAGGATTATCCAACTCACAAAGCTAACCGGCTCAGAGGACTAGTCAACTAAGAAGACTAGCCAACTAAGAGGACTAGCCGGCTAACCAAACTCTTCAACTCACAGAACTACTCAGCTCACAAAGCCAGCCAGCCAGCCAGCCAGCCAGCTAGCCAGCCAGCCAGCCAGCCAGCTAGCCAGCCAGCCAGCCAGCCAGCCAGCCAGCCAGCCAGGCAGCCAGGGTACTAAGTGCCACGCTAAAAACACAGCAAGAGACTATAATGTGGTGGCCACGGGCGGAAACGGCTGAAGTGGGGGATGCGACATACACAAACACTTAAGGGAGCATTTCTGAGCGAGTTTGGAGGTTTGAGTGTATAAAGACCCGTGTCGGCTGGCTGGCTGGCTGGCTGGCTGGCAAAGGCAATGTTCCCTCTGGGGCGACCCAGAACGAGCTGGGAGATGCTGTGTTCTCTCTAGCAAGACTATGACTACCTAAACGCCGTACCATTCCCCCCCCCCCCTAGAAGGCTAGGACTGGCTAGGAGATGCAGTGACACCAAACTAAAACAACGAGGAAGGATGAAAAAGAAACTCCAACATCCTCCTTCTCCTCCTCTGGTGCCTGGCCGGACTCAGAGCCCCGACTCGCAAAAACTCTTCATCTGCTGCAGAGATTTCCGCTTCATCATCCGAAACTTTTCAATTATTTTGCATGCCTCGGTGTATTACTGGGGAGCGGGGCGAAAATTGTGAGATTATTGAGAGAGAGAGAGAGAGAGAGAGAGAGAGAGAGAGAGAGAGAGAGAGAGAGAGAGAGAGAGAGAGAGAGAGAGAGAGAGAGAGAGAGAGAGAGAGAAAGAGAGAGAGAGAGAGAGAGAGAGAGAGAGAGAGAGAGAGAGAGAGAGAGAGAGAGAGAGAGAGAGAGAGAGAGAGAGAGAGAGAGAGAGAGAGAGAGAGAAAGAGAGAGAGAGAGAGAGAGAGAGAGAGAGAGAGAGAGAGAGAGAGAGAGAGAGAGAGAGAGAGAGAGAGAGAGAGAGAGAGAGAGAGAGAGAGAGAAAGAGAGAGAGAGAGAGAGAGAGAGAGAGAGAGAGAGAGAGAGAGAGAGAGAGAGAGAGAGAGAGAGAGAGAGAGAGAGAGAGAGAGAGAGAGAGAGAGAGGCAGAGAGAGATGGGAGAGTTAACCAGTCAGCTTTATGACCGGACATTATGTCAACACCAGCGTAATGGACACGATGTTGCTGTGTGTTTGAGTGTCACGCCTCACAGCTACTCGTCAGTCCAGCCATGAACGGTGACGACACTGCGTCTGGGTCAATCCCGGGACCGGAGTGTTCTGTGGACTCTCTCAACTAAGGTTTAAGTCGGGCTATTATTTCCATCCCGCATATTTCCTCCAATTGACAGTCGAACACCAAGCTTCTTTCCTTCGTAAATTGTCATACACGAGGCCCACAGTCAAGTGCCTTCCTGACATCTTCGTGTAAAGAATCATAAATTTAT
>NC_091231.1:14082607-14165107 GCF_040958095.1 Procambarus clarkii | reverse complement strand
ATAACTACCAGGGAGCCGGTCGGCCGAGCGGACAGCACGCTGGACTTGTGATCCTGTGGTCCTGGGTTCAATCCCAGGCGCCGGCGAGAAACAATGGGCAGAGTTTCTTTCACCCCTATGCCCCCTGTTATCTAGCAGTAAAATAGGTACCTGGGTGTTAGTCAGCTGTCACGGGCTGCTTCCTAGGGGTGGAGGCCTGGTCGAGGACCGGGCCGCGGGGACACTAAAGCCCCGAAATCATCTCAAGATAACCTCAAGAAGATCACCTGAGCGGAATATCACTGCCAACCAACAAACCCCATGATTGCATCTTACACCCCTAAGCTCATCTCTAAGAGAATGGGCAGTTTCACGACGAAATATTCTAAATCTTGACAAGCTTCACCTGATATTTAATTAATTTCAGCAAAATTAATTCAGTGACGTACAGCTTGCTTCCCTCCCCCCCCCTCCTCACTTGGTCAATATTAAAATATTTATTTGCAAATTCATTAATGCAAGCGCGTGTCCTCTTTTGTGCAACTCTCCTTATATATATACACACACATGAAATATTCGCAGGCAACAACGAGCGTTATTTCCGAAAATATTTACCTTAGGTAAATGCACATGTCCCGGTGCGTTCATTTAGACTGACATATATGCGGACACAAAAGACTGAATATGATATATTTGACTCAAACACGACGAACGAGGCTGATGAAGAAAGAGCTGATTTTCGAGCAGTCGTGTTGCTGTAAATGATGATTCGCAGAAATCTAAAAAAACTCATTAAATGTAGGGGCCAGCCACTTGGGCTGGACGGTAGAGCGACGGTCTCGTTTCATGCAGGTCGGCTTTCCATCCTCGACTATCCAAGTAATTGGGCACCATTCCTTTCCCCTCGTCCCATCCCAAATCCTTATCCTGACCCCTTTCCAAGGGCTATATAGTCGCAATGGCTTGCCGCTTTCCACCTGATAATTTCCTCCCCTCATTAAATGTAAGAAGTCAGCTCGTGAGTTTACCGAGGCCCGTTCATGTATACCAAATATACTCTCAATGTTTACAAATAACATAAATAAGATACAATAAATAAAAGAACTTAGATAATTCGAAATACCCATAGCAGGGCAGGCAAAAACCCCTCGTAAAGAGTTCGCTTTAGATATCTCGGACAAAGATTAGAGAGACGACAGGTCACGTCAGTGATAATGACAAAGAAATGTGTGGTGCTCGAAGTTGGTAATATGTATCTCAATTTAATGGAGAAGAACTGACGTTCCAAGACGCAGACACACACACACACACACACACACACACACACACACACACACACACACACACACACACACACACACACACACACACACACACACACACACAGAATCAAAGAGAGCCAAAGCTAAACTACCAAAGAGCCAAAGCTCAACCCCCGCAAGCACAAATAGGTGAGTACATACACACACACACACACACACACACACACACACACACACACACACACACACACACACACACACACACACACACACACACACACACAGGGCTTCGTAGCCTGGTGGATAGCGCGCAGGACTCGTAATTCTGTGGCGCGGGTTCGATTCCCGCACGAGGCAGAAACAAATGGGCAAAGTTTCTTTCACCCTAAGTTCCCCTGTTACCTAGCAGTAAATAGGTACCTGGAAGTTAGTCAGCTGTAACGGGCTGCTTCCTGGGGTGTGTGTGTGTGTGGTGTGGAGAAAAAAACAGTTGATTGACAGTTGAGAGGCGGGCCGAAAGAGCCAAAGCTCAACTCCCGCAAGCACAAATAGGTGAAATAGGTGAGTACATCGAACCCGGGTCCTTAGGACTACTATTCCCGAGCGCCGTATACTCTTCGGGTCCAAGAGCCGGAGCTCGACTCTTCAGACACAAATAATAAATGATAAAGACACACACCTGGTAGCTATGCCTCAGTACAATTAATACTGGCACACACACTCTATACCGTAACTGCAACACAATACAACAGGGGCCATTCCTCGTCATCATCAATTACTCAACCATCACTCCCTTAATTACTCAACCATCAATTCACCAATTACTCACGCTACGCTGACCTAATGGCTGCCCCACCACTGGACCGCTATCAACAGAATTGTTGGCGAGAGAGACAGGAGAGTTGATGTATGTCACTAAAGACAAAGTATACAGCCAGTATATATATATATATATATATATATATATATATATATATATATATATATATATATGTGAGTGTGTGTGTGTGTGTGTGTGAGTGTAAATCACGAAAACTAAACACGTGATTAAAAATGTGACAGTGTCAGACCACGGAGGAAAATTGAAACAGGAATTTCCTTAAGTACTTTCGTATATTAATACATCTTCAGAAGGACTCCTTCTGAAGGAAATTCCTGTTTCAATTTTCCTCCGTGGTCTGACACTGTCATATACATATTATATATATATATATATATATATATATATATATATATATATATATATATATATATATATATTTGTATATATATATATATATATTTAGGGAAGTATAAATATATATATTATATATATTTATATATTTATATATATATTTGTATATATATATATATATATATATATATATATATATATATATATATATATATATATATATATATATATATTTATATATATATGTTGTGTTTTTCAAGAGATCCATAACCTTTAAGCACCTTTTTGCATTATTATTTTTGTATCAACCCATGTATATCGTATATATATATATATATATATATATATATATATATATATATATATATATATATATATATATATATATATATATATATATATATATATATATGAGCCTTCAGGATTCGAACCCAGGCCGGCGTCAACAGCCTGGTACTCTAACTACTGCTGATTATACACACGCCTGACAATGTATACTGCTGCTAGTACTTTGCTTCTCAGTTCACTCCAGACTTACCCTGACTCGCGTAAATAAACACACACACACACACTGGAGATGTTTACCCTGCTTGCGCAAAGCTACAGTCAGTTGTTGGTAGACTTAAGAGGTGGTGGTGGGGAGGGAACACAATTAGTATCAGACGATGTTAGCATTAGTAGGAACGATGGGGAGTTGAAAAGTCACATGAGGTATGTAAGTGGGATGGAGAGTACATTGGAGGGGATTTGGTGTGTAGTGATGGTGGGACTTATGACACGCCGCCGGCTTCCTGTCTTCGTCGAGGCCACTAGTATTAGTGACCCCTCAGGTAACTTCAGGTAAAGTTTAGAGTATGGGGAGGGCGCTGGTTTGATAACAAAACGGGACATGAAAAAAGCTCTGAATTTTTTTCGAACCGCGCTGAATGTTAGAACACCAGATTATATTGGCCTTAGGGGATTTATTCGTCAAAATGCAATGTAATGATCGTGAGGACGGGTTGAACTCCCTTAGCCATCTCTCCCTCTCTCTCGCTCTCTCTCTCTCTCATGTCTCCATTTCCAGATCTCCCACACTAAACGCTGACCATTTTTCCGTCACTTTCCTAACAATTAGAACCCAGTTCCTGCTCACATCAGCCCGTGTACCCGTTGAAGACCTGAATAGGCAGTTCAGCTCCTCATATCTAGAAATGAATGCAACTATCTCTTGCAGAATAAGAAAGAGCGCCTCGCAACTGCGTGCTAACAGCAAGATATGATGCGAAATATGACAGCAAAAGAGGAGTACAGTAACATAGGATTTTGGCCCCTGATAATATCAGGCAGAGAGGCTACTTTTGATAAGTGTGTGCATTCCAAACGACTGGCACGTTTTAGCTTGAATTGAAGTGTATTATATTGGGCTCTGAGAATGGAGTCTACTTGTAATTTTTCTGATTGTGGTGACTACTTATTATTCCTCTGATTGTCTGTAACTTTTGGGGCCTTTGTGATTATAAAGAATTACTGTAAGCAGCTTAAAATTCCACATTACCGTTATTACACTTATTACTGATAATTACAAATAGGAGCTTACTGTGTTAATGCTCTTACGTTCGGGATGAACGTCGTAATAATTCCAGTTATTATCTATGTTCATTGTGTACTAAAGCTGCTTGTTTTAAACTTACGTAATGCCATCCTGGCGGTAAATTATTTTAAGTTTTCAAGTTCAAATGGAAGTAATTTTTGTATTTATTAGCAATAAAACCTGCCATGTATAGTTATATCTGAGAGCAGTGACAGCATCAAGAATGACGTATTAATTGGTCTGGCTCACCATTGGTTGACAGCAACATCAAAAGTGACGTATTAACTAGCCTGGCTCACCATTGGTTGACAGCAACATCAAAAGTGACGTATTAACTAGCCTGGCTCACCATTGGTTGACAGCAACATCAAGAGTGACGTATTAACTGGCCTGGCTCACCATTGGTTGACAGCAACATCAAGAGTGACGTATTAACTAGCCTGGCTCACCATTGGTTGACAGCAACATCAAGAGTGACGTATTAACTGGCCTGGCTCACCATTGGTTGACAGCAACATCAAGAGTGACGTATTAACTGGCCTGGCTCACCATTGGCTGGGGCAACACAGCAACGTTGAGTACTAATTGTTAGAAGATCGAAATATCTGCAACGTATTGCAAATAATTTTTATAATACGTTTAATATGAAGTGAAATTTATTAAATGCGAGGAAAATTAATTGTTTTTACACACGAATAAAATATTTTTGGAAATGGGACTCCTTGCGTCTGAATCTTTGTGAATGGGATTTTGTTAGTCTGTGGGTCTGGTAGTTTGAGTCTGGTAGTGTGTGGGTCTGGTAGTTTGTGGGTCTGGTAGTTTGAGTCTGGTAGTGTGTGGGTCTGGTAGTTTGTGAGTCTGGTAGTGTGTGGGTCTGGTAGTTTGAGTCTGGTAGTGTGTGTGTCTGGTAGTTTGTGGGTCTGGTAGTTTGTGAGTCTGGTAGTGTGTGGGTCTGGTAGTTTGTGAGTCTGGTAGTGTGTGGGTCTGGTAGTTTGTGAGTCTGGTAGTGTGTGGGTCTGGTAGTGTGTGGGTCTGGTAGTTTGTGGGTCTGGTAGTGTGTGGGTCTGGTAGTTCGTGAGTGTGATAGTGTGTGGGTCTGGTAGTTTGTGAGTCTGGTAGTGTGTGGGTCTGGTAGTGTGTGGGTCTGGTAGTTCGTGAGTGTGGTAGTGTGTGGGTCTGGTAGTTTGTGAGTCTGGTAGTGTGTGGGTCTGGTAGTTCGTGAGTGTGGTAGTGTGTGGGTCTGGTAGTGTGTGGATCTGGTAGTGTGTGGGTCTGGTAGTTCGGGAGTGTGGTAGTGTGTGGTTCTGGTAGTTTGTGTCTAATCCTCCCCTCACTACCTCCATATACCCGTTCCCTCCTATCCCCATCTCAAGAACGTCTCTCAGTACTACTCTGCAACTAATAAAACAGAAATGGTCCCAGAACCGTCCAGTCCTCCCTGGTATTCCGGATTCTCTCAACGTCTCGAGAGAATTCAAAATGTAGGAATTTCGAAATTGCTTCATCTCGGGTGTGTTACCGAGAACTAGCAGACGAAGGAAATCTTAAATAATATTTATAAGATGTTGATAAGGTTTTTCCAGCGACTTGTACGCTGTGATGGGCAGCTATACGATCTCTGGCGACGTAAATGAGAAAGGTTTCTTAATTCTTTAAGAATTCTTTAATTATGTGATGCTTCTTTAATTCTACCACTATATTCTATTAAGTTGGTTCTTCACTTTCTTCTGTTCATCCTCCCTCCTATTCTTTCCTCCCTCCCTCTGTTCCTTCCCACTCTCTCTCTCTCCTCCTTCCCTCGCTTTCTGCCTTCTCTTCCTTTCCTTTCCTCTCCCTTTCGTTCCCTCTACCCTAGCATGTGCTCTGAGCTCTGTCGCATCTCTCCAATTTTCCACAGACTTACCTCCTCCTGCTCGTTAAGGCAGCCGCCGCCCCAAAACCCAGAAAGGAGAAAAAAAAGGCAGCTCCAACCTTAAAAAATGGGAGCCTTGGCGTTCTCGCCAATTAAATTCGGCTCTGGAAGCCGTAGATTTCCATCACGTGAATGAATGCCGGGATTTTTCTGGCCGATGGCTGGCCTGACTCAACAACTGATCCCAAGCGCACTCCACCATCAAAACCCAACGGAGTTTACCACCAAAACCGAACAGACACCGCCAGATAAACCAAACAGATACCAACTGTTTGTCAACAGTAAAATGTGTACTTGGTTGTAACAACGATTCTTCGCGGCGGGGATCATATTCCAGGGACCTGCCCGAAACGCTACGCGTACTAGTGGCTGTACAAGAATGTAACAACTCTTGTATTTATCTAAAAAAAAAAGCCCTCCAAAACGCAATACAACCGCCATTAAAACAACAGAAACAATTAAAACCGAACAGAAACCATCATTAAAACCGAACAGAAACCATCATTAAAACCGAACAGAAACCATCATTAAAACCGAACAGAAACCATCATTAAAACCGAACAGAAACCATCATTAAAAACTGAACAGAAACCATCATTAAAACCGAACAGAAACCATCATTAAAAACTGAACAGAAACCATCATTAAAACCGAACAGAAACCATCATTAAAACCGTACAGGCTTCACCACCAAAACCGAACAGACACCACTACCAAATCCGAACTGAATCCACCACCAAAACCCAGAACTAAGTTAACGTAATTTCCGTTAAACTCCCAGTGATTCCCTATTGATTTTCTGAGATAGGAAGATATCCGCATCTGACAATGATCATATATCTTCGCTCACTGTAAAACATCTTACGAACTTCTTACGCCGCTCAGGTTTGGTATTGGGAAGTTTGTAGGCGAGGAAAGTCATTACTGAGAGATTGATGATCCCAAAGATCGTGTTGGAGTCGCTTTTTCTTTGGTTAATATCGATTCTAGATACGACAAACTCCTCTTATCAAGCCGCAGGAGGACACAATTACTCTCGCTTCCAATTGATCAAGTTCAGGTTGATCATTGTACGCCTTCCATTTTAATAGATCCTTCATGTAACAAAAGTGAAACCTTTTATATGAAACTTCATGAAACCCATTTTCGTTTTTCCTGAAAATCTCTGAACATTCATAAGCATTCTAATAATACTAAGAGATAAATCGTTGGTGTGTTTTGCTTGAAAGACATTCTGAAGCCAGAAAGATGTTCTTCTTTCTTAGTGACTGAGAAACCCAAGAGGAAGTGGAAGGAATTCCTACCTCTTTTGTTAATTAAGTCTTCCTTGGCGACGACATAAGTGCCTCTCTATACGAGTTCACGACGAGTCGTTGATTTGGTCGATATTCTTACTGACCAACTACGAGACTTTGGTAAGCAGCCTGAACGACATTGAGCCTGATAGACCCCACTACGAGACTTTGGTAAGAAGCCTGAACGACATTGAGCCTGATGGACCCCACTACGAGACTTTGGTAAGCAGCCTGAACGACAATGAGCCTGATAGACCCACTACGAGACTCTTGCAAGTAACCTGAACGACAATGAGCCGGATGGACCCACTTTGTGTGCTACGAGCCCAGAATAAGCTGCCCGGATGGCAGCCCCAACGACGCCTTGGGGCTGCAAGCATTAAGCACTGCGGATATCAGTGACGTGATGACCTTCCGTAGATCGCCGTGGACCCGGCCTGGCCAAGCCTCTCTACAGCAAAATGTTCATTGCTCTGTATCGTGTTACACTCTTCAGTGATTAGCGGCGGTCATGGTTATGTTAGGACAGAAGTTTGAGAGAGAGAGAGAGAGAGAGAGAGAGAGAGAGAGAGAGAGAGAGAGAGAGAGAGAGAGAGAGAGAGAGAGAGAGAGAGAGAGAGAGAGAGAGGGAGAGAGAAAGAGAGAGAGAGAGAGAGAGAGAGAGAGAGAGAGAGAGAGAGAGAGAGAGAGAGAGAGAGAGAGGAGAGAGAGAGAGAGAGAGAGTGAGAGAGAGAGAGAGAGAGAGAGAGAGAGAGAGAGAGAGAGAGAGAGAGAGAGAGAGAGAGAGAGAGAGAGAGAGAGAGAGAGAGAGAGAGAGAGAGGGAGAGAGAGAGAGAGAGAGAGAGAGAGAGAGAGAGAGAGAGAGAGAGAGAGAGAGAGAGAGAGAGAGAGAGAGAGAGAGAGAGAGAGAGAGAGAGAGAGAGAGGGAGAGAGAGAGACAGAGAGTGAGAGTGAGAGAGAGAGAGAGAGACTCATTGACTTGAAGCCTCGGAAAATTATATAATAAAAAGAAGTGAATTTTGACTCTGTACTGGTAAAAATTCTCCTCCCATAATTACGCATCATATCAAAGACGTTTTCGACCACTAGTGCAGCTTTTCCCCACACCGTGGCCTATTACGTACACCAGCAACACCAGCAGAGTACATACACCAGGAATCGAACCAGGGACATTAGGACTACGACACCCAGGCGCTATCCACTCAGCCACGAGGCCCCCCGTGGAACTGTGTGTGTACTCACCTAGTTGTGCTTGCGGGGGTTGAGTTTTGGCTCTTTGGTCCCGCCTCTCAACCGTTAATCTACCGGGGAACAAATTCCTGAGCTTCTCGAGCTCTATCATATCTACATTTGTAATTGTGTATGGAGTCAGCCTCCACCACATCACTTCCTAGTGCATTCCATTTACTAACTATTCTTTCTAAAGTCTCTGTGGCTCAATTGGGTACTCAGCTTCCACCTGTGTCCCTTTGCTCGCGTACCACCAGTGTTAAATAGTAAATTCTTGCCTACCCTGTCAATTCCCTTGAGAGTATGGTATGTGGTGATCATGTCTCCCCGAGCTCTTCTGTCTTCCAGCGCCGTGAGGCAGGTGTGTGTGTGTGTGTGTGTGTGTGTGTGTGTGTGTGTGTGTGTGTGTGTGTGTGTGTGTGTGTGTGTGTGTGTGTGTGTGTGTGCGTGTGTGTGTGTGTGTGTGTGTGTGTGTGTGTGTGTGTGTGTGTGTGCCCTCGTGTGTCCGCGTGTACTAGTAACTGTACTAGTCTCTGCTCATCCTGGGGAATAAACAATCTCTTAGCAACACTAGTTTATTTTCCATTTTTATATGTTGAAGGACTCGCTCACTCTGCTCGTCTGCTTTTCACGAAGGCCGCAACACACAACAAAAACGGCGTCTGCAATTTTAACCTGTCCTCTGGGCACAAGCTTTCAGGCTTGTGCCAGTTTTTAACACAGGAACCCAGCTAATGTTCCAGTGAGGCTCGCCGGTAACACATTCACTGCCAAAGTCAACAATGTTACCTGACCTAACTTTGCATATGACGGAGTCAGCTGTTTACCGTGGGTGCTTCCTACTTAGTTCCATTTGGATTCATGTTTCTTTCTAACTAAACACTCACAGACACATAAATGGGAGCGTGCACGCACGCATACACACTCACTTACTTACTCACACTCACATACACACACAAAAGTCAGTACTTTCAAAGCGAGGGTGGTGTTAAGTGGTGGCAGTTGAGGGGAGAGGAGGGGGTGGGGGGGTTGAGAGGAAGGGGGGGTACTGAGGGGAGGGGAATATATGTAAGGGATTGAGAGAAAATAACTAAAGGTATATATAGTCTTAAATCACATTAAATCCAAACAGCGAATGAAGAACACAATGAAAGTGTAATCAAACCCACGAGAAGAAACAACATGAAAAAAAGCAAATAAAACAAATTATTCAACAAATATTACCTAATCATTGTTTTTTGACAACGCCAAGAATTTAGCTCAACACGCAAGCGGTAAGAGAATTGAAGCTGACCAATTCTGGCGTTCCTGTGATTATCTGGGCGTGAATTCTTATGTAGAATCAGAATTTCTCATCACGTAAGTTTGGATCTCGCTAAAAGTTCGTAAGTGTAGGAAGAGGAGTCGGAATGTGTCTGTGTCGTCTGTGGTAGCCTCGTCGAGCTTGGGGGAGCAGAATTCACCAAACACTTACCCAACCTCTTACGAAACCTGTTCACCTTTCCCGAAACATAGAAGCATTGGTTACGTTTATCAATTTACAAACTTGGGAACTTCATAACTTCCGGGTATTACTGCTACCAACAACCCCGTAGTGCTTATAGGAGCTCATAAACTGTTTAATATATGTTAATAAAGCAGCCATGATTAAGAAAAGAGTGAATATATAAGCAAGTACCAGCCCTGTCTGTTTGTCTCTTTCTCCTTGTCCTTAATACCTGCTCCAGGTACATTCAATACCTTAATAGGGAAGGAGTTAGAGTCCAGTACAATTTTAATAGAGGGAACTGCTGTATATAATTATTAGCTGGTTCAAAGTTTTGTCTTAGTGGGTAAACTTCCAGAATTGTTCTCTTGTAACCACAGTCATTAATGGAAGATAATAAGCCAGTTTGTACTTGGGGGCTTAAGAAATATAATTGTTATAAGCAATTATAACTTGATAAGGGTCCAGGATGGACTGAAACTTGGTCACTTTCCTCACATGTGTGAGGGGTTGGGTTATTTGTGTTCAGGAACATAATTGTGACTTTTTGGGGGCTTCAAACATAAGTGTTCTTTAGGATGGCCAAACATTCCAACAAAGCAAACAGTGAAGAACAAAACAACAAACTAGTCGGAATGGCGGAAGAAGCACAATTGTTAAAATCAATATCAAAGTATCATCATTTTAAGCCTTCGGAACTACCGCGTTAACGACAACAAATATTTGTAATAGAGAACTTCGTTAAAAGCGGCATAGCGAATTAAAAATAAATCCTGGAGTTTATCGCTGTGTATTCCAGGGAATAAAGATATGTTAGGCCCTTGTCCCTCACCACATCGACCTCAGATCGAAGGTGACAAGAACACAAAATATTTCGTTTTGAGTTAACTTTCCTCGGAGCCCAGCAAGAGTGGTTTAAGGGCTTAAAACAAAACAAAACAACAAAAAAGTTATTCACATGTCAATTTTAGTCTTTGAATGGTTGACGTGGTCAGGCGATTGACTCCATCTAATAAGTCTCCTTCCACTAAGGAATTATGTTGCCGCACAGAAACTACAGGACGCGGAGTATAGAAATTTAAGCTGAATACAAAGGGTTATTCAGTCTCACACTTTATCGTCGTCAGACCATATAAAATGTCCTCTCTAACTCCTAGCCCCCCCTAGCCCCCACCCCTAGCCCCCACCCTCCCAGCCCCCACCTAGCACCCCCCCCATCCTAGCCTCCTCCTCGTCTCATGGACTCATTAAAGGTAAGTAACTACGAAGTGAATTATCCACACAGATACGACCGAGTACCTCATCAACCTAGTCATTATCCTCCAGTTTAATGCTGACAAGGCGGGAACCATGAGCTGAAGCTCATGCCCCGGAAGCACAGCTTATGCACGGTTGACAATGTCAATCAAACAATGTCTCGTGCAACTTTCTATCGTTGTTTGAGCGCTCGGTTAATCACACAGCGGATAACAGTGGACACATAACACCTGGCTCAATGTATCGCTCCCCCTTAGCAATTACTGTATCCGGCTGGTCTCTGAGAGAGAGAGCCAGCTGGAGCACGAAGTCTAGCCGGCTGGAGCGAGACGGAAAGCCAACTGAAGTAGAAATGACAGTCAACTGGATGATTAAAGGGCAGCTAAGACAAGACAGGAACGGCAGCTAGAAGAGCATGACATCTGGATATAAAAGAACAGCCAACTGTATATAAAAAAAGCTAGTTGAAGCAGTAATAAAAGCCAGCTGAAGCAGAAAAAAGAAGCCAGATGCAGCAGAAAAAGAAGCCAAGCCAGCTGTACCAAAAAGGGAAGCCAGCTGGAGTAGCAAGTGTAAACAGCTGACGCAACAAAGGAAGATGGATAGAGTAGTTTGGGTACACATCTGGAGCAGGCTGAGCGGACTCTAGCGGGGAGTCCAGACTGTTGGAGTAGAACGCGGAAGGCAGCTAGGAGGAGGAGGAGTCAGGAAGAGAGCGGTCAGGAAGGCAGCTGCGGAGGAGGAGGAGTCAGGAGGAGAGCGGTCAGGAAGGCAGCTGAGGAGGAGGAGGAGTCAGGAAGAGAGCGGTCAGGAAGGCAGCTGAGGAGGAGGAGGAGTCAGGAAGAGAGCGGTCAGGAAAGGAAGGCAGCTGAGGAGAAGGAGGAGTCAGGAAGGCAGCTGCGGAGGAGGAGGAGTCAGGAAGAGAGCGGTCAGGAAGGCAGCTGAGGAGGAGGAGGAGTCAGGAAGAGAGCGGTCAGGAAGGCAGCTGAGGAGGAGGAGGAGTCAGGAAGAGAGCGGTCAGGAAGGCAGCTGCGGAGGAGGAGGAGTCAGGAAGAGAGCGGTCAGGAAGGCAGCTGCGGAGGAGGAGGAGTCAGGAAGAGAGCGGTCAGAAAGGCAGCTGAGGAGAAGGAGGAGTCAGGAAGGCAGCTGAGGAGGAGGAGTCAGGAAGAGAGCGGTCAGGAAGGCAGCTGAGGAAGAGGAGTCAGGAAGGCAGCTGAGGAGGAGGAGGAGTCAGGAAGGCAGCTGCACCATTAGATTTCGGGGTTACAGAAGATTTGCTTCCACGAGGACGATGATTTTATTAAATTTCGTTTTATTGGTAGAGAGAGTGAGAGAGAGTGAGAGAGAGAGGAGAGAGAGAGGAGAGAGAGAGAGAGAGAGAGAGAGAGAGAGAGAGAGAGAGAGAGAGAGAGAGAGAGAGAGAGAGAGATTATAAATGTCATAGTTAAACTGATCAGTGCCAGCAGGTGAAATGGTGAAATACTCGCTTCCTCTCTCTGTCTCTCTCTCTCTCTCTCTCTCTCTCTCTCTCTCTCTCTCTCTCTCTCTCTCTCTCTCTCCATTGCTTATAGTTCGCTGCCGTAGAGGTCCAGCAAAAGAATTCACTCTACGTCGCCTTACCAAAATCAACTCGCAAAGTGAGTCATGCTCAAACGCGTTTTACGAGGTCTTACAAGCCTCTCCCACGAAATCTTACGAGCCTCTCCCACGAAATCTTACGAGCCTCTCCCACGAAATCTTACGAGCCTCTCCCACGAGGTCTTACGAGCCTCTCCCACGTGGAGGACTCGAACGCTTAACTTACAAAACGAGGTAATTTACCTCGCTGGGTGCCGCTTGCCTTGTCCTAGTCTAATTTTTTTCCCTCAGTGTTTTACAGCGTTTTCATGGCTTTCCTCAGCTCGGAAAACCCCTCCTCCTGATTGCTGCCGTTCTCCTGTTTTTACGCTGTTCGTAATTGCCGTTTAATTAACGACGATGAAATATCGCAGTGTAAAACTGCGGTGAAAATAGCACACGATTTATCCTGCGTTAAGGAATTACATGCTTATAAAGGACGTTTATATGAAATTAAATATGAAGTGGACCATTAAGCACCAATGGACCTGCACCATTAGGAGTTATAGCTATGCCACACTGGCTGGTCGGGGCGACTCACAAGACAGCCATCTCTTTAAGATGTCTCGAAGTCAAAATTTCTAAACAAAAATATTAAAGCATGATATTTGTATACGGAATTTTGTTAATTTGCTGCGACTTTCTTTATATAATTATCATAGAATCAAAGCAGATACTAAGCAATTCAC
Organism: Procambarus clarkii; assembly: GCF_040958095.1. Classification (NCBI taxonomy): domain Eukaryota; kingdom Metazoa; phylum Arthropoda; class Malacostraca; order Decapoda; family Cambaridae; genus Procambarus; species Procambarus clarkii. Next base: position 14,151,633 of record NC_091231.1, on the reverse strand, counting down.
GGCTTCGGACGACAGAACACACCAGAACACGCCGGAACACAACAGAACACCTCAGAACACCCCAGAACACAACAGAACACAACAGAACACAACAGAACACAACAGAACACAACAGAACACAACAGAACACAACAGAACACCCCAGATCCCCACAGAACACCCCACAACACAACAGAACACCCCAGAAGACAACAGAACTCCCCAGAACACAACAGAACACAACAGAATACCCCAGAACCCCTTAGAACACCCCAGAACACAACCGAACCCCTCAGAATCCCTCAGAACACCCCAGAACACAACAGAACACCCGTATAACATGATGAAACAGCAGGTGATAGGAGAACACCCTCGTCCCAGACCTCCTGGAAGAGAATATCTCACAAACAGTGAGTGAAGGCGGCCTGGAGAACTCTTGCTCGTAAATGTATTTATTTTAGTATGTTGTGAGAGACGCCGGATTGATCCTACGAAGGTCCTAAAGATGAGAGATGGGAGTAGACTCACTAAATGTCTCTGGTCAGGGAATAACAGGCTGATCGTAGTCTCACCCTCTGAGCATGATAGGAACGATCCTGTGGATAACATACCAAGTGACAGAACGCGACCTGAGTTAACGCTCAGTCAACATAGGATCAATGTTGCTCCATTGATCATTAACGTTGCCTTGTTCATGAGTTAGAGCACTGTCATAGCGCCTGTTGGATCACGAACCCCTATACAGTTAATTCTGGGAGAAGATATTATATACGAATTATATCTGTTTTTGTTTTTCTCCTCCACTTTGTTGGTATCGAAAACTCATTCAGTGTCGATGTTAGGAAGCCGTGACTCGGTGTTGATGTTGAGTGGATCTTAGGGTCACTATCGACGTAGCTGGGATGTTGGGGTCACTATCGACGTAGTTGGGATGTCGGGTTCACTGTCGACGTAGCTGGGATATTGGGTCATTGTTTACGTTGATGAGACGTTAAGTCAGTGTCGACGTAGATGAGACATTGGGTCAACATCGACGTCGATGGGATGTTTAGTCAGTGTTGAAGAAGATGGGACATTGGGGCCAGCGTCGACATTCAGGGTCATACAGTGGGTCAGTACTGAAAAAATACCACATTTTAACATCCAATAACGAGAGACAAACCACGACCCTCAAATGGACACCACTGGTACAGACTCCATTTAATTAAAATAAATTTGAAAGCACGCAATAATCACGGGTGATCTAGTTATTAATTCATTTAAATAATGACATTAATTGCACGTAAAAGCTATATGAGTCCCAGTCCAGGTATGCTAATTAATATGCACAAGTCTCATTTACGGCAGGTCTAGTGCAAAATTGGTTTGCTAGTGATTATTTAATACGTCAGTCAGGGGGAATAATGAGCTATTATTTGTATGAGCTATTTAGAATGTTTTGTAGTGAGATTATCAGCTGTTGACTAAAACACAGTGTGAGAAATTCTATTTCAAGCAGTCGTTTTCTTAAAGAATTATTGCAAATGTTATGTTTGAATACTGATTTTTTTTAGTGAAGGGTTATTTTATATATATATATATATATATATATATATATATATATATATATATATATATATATATATATATATATATATATATATATATATATATATATATATATATATATATATATATATATATATATATATATATATATATATGACAATGTCAGACCACGGAGGAAAAATGAAACAGGAAATTTCCTTAAGTACTTTCGTATATTAAATACATCTTCAGAAGGTGTTACCTTCTGAAGATGTATTTAATATACGAAAGTACTTAAGGAAATTTCCTGTTTAATTTTTCCTCCGTGGTCTGACATTGTCACATTCTTAATCACGTGTTTATTTTCGTGATATACACATATATATATATATATATATATATATATATATATATATATATATATATATATATATATATATATATATATATATATATATAAGAGAGAGAGAGAGAGAGAGAGAGAGAGAGAGAGAGAGAGAGAGAGAGAGAGAGAGAGAGAGAGAGAGAGAGAGAGAGAGAGAGAGAGAGAGAGAGAGAGAGAGAGAGAGAGAGAGAGAGAGAGAGAGAGAGAGACAGAGACAGAGAGGACGCGTCAGCTTTACCACATCCATCAAGGTTATTTACTGGGAAACAGTGTGAAAAATTCGTGAGATTAGATTAATCAGTTCGTAAAGAATTTTTTGTTGTTGACGGGATTTTGCATTTTGTACAGAACTAGGTTTTACACGTGTATTTTGTATTCCTGTGTTTGTGTGTGTGTAGCTGCCTGCTTCTGGCAAAATATTATAGACGCAGTTTTGTGCTGTTCAGTTTTCTATAACTTATAATATAAATTTTGCCCATTTCCTGCGACCAATATAATGTTTCCTATTTACATACTACGTATTATAAATTAAACAAATTCTTGTAAGTTCAAGTTTAAATTAATTATTGTAAAATGTCTGAATATTTACGACAAAAATCAATTACTCAGTCAATTACCTGCCAATATCTCTCCTTCCCATTTTGACTGATGAATGGTGGACACGAGAGTGTGTCCACCATTTACTAATATTAGTATACAAATGATGAATTTTATATCGTGATGGTTCATTTGTTTTCTACATAGACAATGAAGAAATGCTGAATACCTTGAGTCAGTTACCCAAGAAATATGACGCATTAAATAGCATTACACATTCTTAACAGTAGCAGCAGAAGAACTATATATGGAAACACTCAATTTTCCTTGCACCTTGACTGTGAATAATTTCTCTGAAGTAAGTAACATTTCACAAGAGTGACAATGACTCTTACTGTTAAGCAATTGGTCAACATTCTCCAGACTCCACTTGGCCTAACGTTGTGGAGGTACTGAAAACAGTAATTACAACTCAGGATGTTCATTTAATATATTTGTGTACAACTAACACATTTGAGAAATAAAGTTTACTGAGCAGATATACATGACGAGAAGAGAGAGCTACGTCCCAGGACGAGGTAGAAGCTATGACAGATTAGTTCAGTTAACCAGTAGGCAGGGATGTAGCAGAGCAGCAGGAACTGTAGCAGCAAGTGAAATAGAAGCTGTAACAGGAGCTGTATTACAATTGTAGCAGCAACTACAACAGGTGATCTAGGAGGCCAACACTCCACGGAAGCACACAATAAATTCTTCGCTTTTGAGACTTCCTGAATTTTTCTCACAACGCTTCGTGATTTCCCCAATGTCCTGCCAGGAATGGTGGCAAATTTTTCAATCTCTCTCTCTCTCTCTCTCTCTCTCTCTCTCTCTCTCTCTCTCTCTCTCTCTCTCTCTCTCTCTCTCTCGCCACTCTCTCTTTCTCTCTCGCTCTATTCTTCTCCATATCCTTATACCACGTAGATTATATTCAAGGAGCTAATATACTGAGCAATCTCCAGCCACCCGCTAAAAATATGATGCCCGGACACTGACCTGAAATAAAAGCTGAAAAATGAATGTAGTGACCTCTTACCACAAGCCGTTGCTCCTAAGAAAATGGTTAATTCTCGAGAAAAGGGTTTTTGGATCACGTTAGAATACTGTTTCTAATCATATTTGTTTTTATACCCTTGCTTTCGTTTAGTTGTTATTTGGGAGGGAAAGAAGATGGATCAGGAGAAAAACAGGACGTTTAGGACATAAAGAGCCAAGGTGCAGCTATTTAAGGTGGGAAAGTCTTTCCCCTACCACAGCACCGTGGTAGGGGGAAGAATAGAGGGCTTGTGTGACCTCTTAAGTGCTCCCAGTACACCTGAGGTGACCTGCTTGCTAATTACAATTAGCCTCGATAACGACCATATCTCGTACAGCCTCTCCAGGAGGGCCTCGCCTACCTCTTCCCTACCCTTCGCCGACCTCTGGACCAATTACTGCCAACGACTGAGGTATATACGGGCCTATTAACTTCCAACTTCAAGACGCCCATGAATATATTATTCTCTAAATCTGGCAAATCTCCTACTTAAACTACATATTTATACCTTTATTAGAGCGTTTTTGGGAAAAAATTATCTACCAAAGGCTTATAAAAAATCTAAATTAGAATAAACTTGTACGTTGAATTACAAGTGAATTAATTATACTTTAACTGAAAGGATAAATTTCCTTTCAGAAAATGAAATTTCAGATTAATAAATTTCAGAAAAGATAAATGTCTGAAAAGTTATTGAACTGACACAGCTAAAATACTCAGAATATCGCGACTTTAATTGCTTTACTTCATGTTTTCTTCTGTGTTCTTTAACTAACATCACTCAACTCACGACAACCCTTAGAATTTATTTTATGTTTTCATCTCTAGTAGTTCTATTGGCTTCCTTCTGGCACCTCTGGCAACATTGGACCCATTGCTAAGCGTAAAGTGTGATACCATTATGATCTATAATTTAGAAGTGCTCAACATCTAGTATGACCCTCATCTGTAGTGTGACCAACACGTAGTGTGACCCCCATCTGTAGTGTGACTAACACGAACGGTAAGCAGCAAGCAGTGTACTAGAGTGAGTGTGACGCAGGGTATAGGTAGGCACAGTATATAGTGTGACAAGTATATGTCACACTACAGTCACAGTATATGTCACATGGCTTAGCATACAGTGTGACAAAGGACCTAGTAAAACCTTGCATATAGGGTGACTCAAGGTGAAGTATATAACCTGGCATTTAGAGTGACTCGTCATGCAGCGTGATCCAGAGTGTAGTGGGAACAGCAGGCTGGGGTGATTAGATTAACACTAGCTGCGCACTATCATTCTCGTCGAACGGCTCATTAAAATTGCTTTAAGCTGAGGAAGCTCTCACCTCCGATACGACAATCAAGCTCCTTCAAAACCAGCATTTTTGAGGTATTTTCTAACCCAAGAGTCCTAAACGAAACGAGGAAGAATTAGTCCGCAAAGTAAACAAAGGCTGGAAATGGTGTTGAATAGTGTGTATCCCAACTATACTTTTTATTTTGTGGAAGTCTTTAAAGCATTTGATTCTACATAAAATTGGATATACACGTTAAAAGAACTTTAATTCCTCAGCAAAATTGAGACTTTCCCAACCCTGGAGGGAATGGATGAGGAGGCCTGGTCGACGACCGGGCCGCGGGGACGCTAAGCCCCGGAAGCACCTCAAGGTAACCCGGTAATTGATTACGTTATTTACGGTAAGTCCTTCAACCTTTCTCAACCATACGGTCATCTGATGCCCGTGTTAATAATTAAGATAAAAACAAAATACCAGGAAGCACTTTTTCTACATATTACAGTGCCCGGAAGTAGCACAAATAACTTACTCTGTCACAGGTTCCTCCTTCTCGAGGCCTGGTAGACGACCGGGCCGCGGGGACGCTAAGCCCCGGAAGCACCTCAAGGTAACCTCAAGGTAAGGTAAGGTTCTCCTCCTCCTGCATTCCTTGCAGCACAGCTCTCTGTTGTCACTGTTGCAGATACTTAGTATGCACTCTCACACTACAGTTAGTTCATTAGTCTGATCAGTTTGCAGTTTCAAAAGCATAAAAGAAAATTGTATATTAAATAGTTTCCAACTGTTCTTCATAAATGGCATCATCAGTGCAGCGAGCGGTAAAAAAAAAATAAATAGAAATATCACTTAAAATAAGCCGATTTATTAAGCTTGAAAATGTTATTAATACAGCTTGAAATAATGCTAAGGAGATAGGCCCTTTTGTAATATAAAAACAATTTTGGAAAAACAGTTAATTCCTTGGGGAGTGTATATATATATATATATATATATATATATATATATATATATATATATATATATATATATATATATATATGTGTCGTACCTAGTAGCCAGAACATACTTCTCGGCCTACTATGCAAGGCCCGATTTGCCTAATAGGCTGAGTGATTTTCTTTATTTAAAAAAAAAAAAATCCAATTAGTTTATTTGAATTATTATTATTATATTATATTAAGAACATTAATTATTAACTTAATTGTGTTAGTTTAGGTTAGATTAACATAGGTTAAGTTAGGTTAGGTAGGGTTGGTTAGGTTCGGTCATATATCTACGTTAGTTTTAACTCAAATAAAAAAAAAATAACTCATACATAATGAAATGGATAGTTTTATCATTCCATAAGAAAAAAATATTGAAATATATATAAATTCAGGAAAACTTGGCTTATTAGGCAAATCGGGCCTTGCATAGTAGGCCGAGTATGACGTTCTGGCTGCTATATATATATATATATATATATATATATATATATATATATATATATATATATATATATATATATATATATATATATATATATATATATATGTGTATATCACGAAAATAAACACGTGATTAAAAAATGTGACAATGTCAGACCAAGGAGGAAAAATGAAACAGGAATTTCCTTAAGTACTTTCGTATATTAATACATCTTCAGAAGGAGTGGTCTGACATTGTCATATATATATATATATATATATATATATATATATATATATATATATATATATATATATATATATATATATATATATATATATATATATAAAATCACAGAACATAGGAGGTCAGGTTTGAGTGCCTCATCCCGTCTTTGAGTCAATTCAATTCTTGCTCTTTAGCTTGGTCTCTAGTTCCGCCTTAGTCTCGTTCCGCCTCTGAGGGTCTTTTGAGAACGCTTCCTCCTCTCAGTTCAAAAATATAAGACTATATTTTCCGACCATTAAACTTGCAGTATATCAAACACAACGACTGAGCATTACCGGCTAGTGATTTTGGCTGCTCTATAAATATATAAATATAACTGTGTTTTGGAACTACCTATTTATCAGTCCTTATTTACGCGGCGTTTATTCACGCGTATAAAGTTTCCTTGAGATTTTCGGGTGAGCAATTGCATGAAAGTTGCAGAGGTCATGACTCGGGGAGGCGATTGGCGACAGGGTGAACACTGGGGTCAGAGTATATACCTTGGGGTCAGAGTATATACCTTGGGGTCAGAGTATATACCTTGGGGTCAGAGTATATACCTTGGGGTCAGAGTATATACCTTGGGGTCAGAGTATAAACCTTGGGGTCAGAGTATATACCTTGGGGTCAGAGTATAAACCTTGGGGTCAGAGTATATACCTTGGGGTCAGAGTATAAACCTTGGGGTCAGAGTATAAACCTTGGGGTCAGAGTATATACCTTGGGGTCAGAGTATAGACCTTGGGGTCAGAGTATATACCTTGGGGTCAGAGTATAAACCTTGGGGTCAGAGTATATACCTTGGGGTCAGAGTATATACCTTGGGGTCAGAGTATATACCTTGGGGTCAGTGTATATACCTTGGGGTCAGAGTATATACCTTGGGGTCAGAGTATATACCTTGGGGTCAGAGTATATACCTTGGGGTCAGAGTATATACCTTGGGGTCAGAGTATAAACCTTGGGGTCAGAGTATAAACACTGGGGTCAGAGTATAAACCCCTGGGGAATCAAAGTCAAAATACACCCATGAACGACATAAATAAAAACCAATTTGGAAGCTCCGGTTAAAAGAAGAGAGCAATAAAGGAATTAAAGATATTTACATATATGTCAATATTGATCCTCGGCCGACATAACAAGGTCAATGGCGCCGTGTAAATAAAATAATATACTTTAATTGAGCGCTTTATACCGAAGAACTGATCGTATGTAGAGAGTTCGCAGGCTCCCCACTGAACGCTTCAGTCAACCAGTCCTCATTAACCTTCCGTTCTACATGAAGCTAAGGATCTCAGCTTGGCTCCTGAAAATGAGGGCGTAAATCAGGAGGAGATAGAGCTCTGTGGCAAAGGAGAACTTCAAAACTCATCCCTATTTCTAAGCAAAATGCTATTAATCTATCAGAATTCTCATTCTCTTTCTCAACCGGCGAATCCAAAAACCAAGACACCGTGGAATCGAAACAAAACAACAAGTCCTCGTTTAAAAAAATTAGACAGATGATCAGACCCAAAAATTTATTCAGACCCCCGCATCTCTTCCCCCCAAAAACAACCGAGACAGGCAAGGGATGCCGTAAAGAAACAAAGCCGCCGGTTGAGCAGAGTGAGATGAGTATTGCTCGCCAGAACTGAAGAAGTGCCCGGCATAATGTGATCCCAATATTTAGTGAAGCCGTAAACCTGTTTCCTATCTTACCCGACGACTCCCATTTCCATCATTTTATCGTCTCGCAGATATTACCAATACGAGGAGCCGATCTGAGTCCGATATATCCAATGTCACTATAATGCAGGGTGTTTATGGTGTGTGTGTGTGTGTGTGCATGTGTGCGTGTGTGTGTGTGTGTGTGTGTGTGTGTGTGTGTGTGTGTGTGTGTGTGTGTGTGTGTGTGTGTGTGTGTGTGTGTGTGTGTGTGTGTGTGTGTTTTAATACAATATCCTCTTATATTGCAAGATAAAGGATTTGCTGCAAGTTACGAGAGTGTCTGAAAGAATTGAAGTGAGTTGTGATAATGTTTGAGTTTTGTATTATTGAACCTCTGAAGCTCTTTATAGGCGCTAACTTTGTTATTGCCTTAGTCAGCTAGATGAGGGCTATTGCTTCTGCAAATTGCCTTGTCAACAAGCGTAAATATTGGATTTAATTCTATATATATATATATTTGTTATCCTTTAGAGTATACCGTACCTCAAACCTGTATCTCCAAACTGTACTCCAACACTGTATCCCAACACAGTACCCTAACATTCTACCTCAACACTGCACCCCCAACACTGTACCCCCAACACTGTACCCCCAACACTGTACCCCCAACAATGCACCCCCAACACTGTACCCCAACACTGTACCCCCAACACTGTACCCCCAACACTGTACCCCAAAATAACTGTGAAGTGCAGATTTTACGCGTTGAAGGAATGCAGAATTCCTCATCAAAATGACAGATTTTGCAAATATTTTCCCAATGCCAGTTGCAGATTTTATCCAGTTTTTGCTCACAAATAAGTCTCCACAACGCTTGTGAATCAACACGCATGCAAATTTGACTATCATTCCTTTATATAATTGATGAAAATGCGTTTGAATGCGTGTTCTCAGGCAAACGCATGTTGCCCTATATGGCGTTTACATTGCTTTGAATTTAATCGAATGCGCATTTCTCACCGGATTAAATCTCTCTCTCTCTCTCTCTCTCTCTCTCTCTCTCTCTCTCTCTCTCTCTCTCTCTCTCTCTCTCTCTCTCTCTCTCTCTCTCATCAATATATTAAATCCTAACATCCTTCCTGTGAACATCCGTAATCCCTGCTCCCTTCCACCTTCTCCTCTTCTCCATCCTTCTGCTTCCATCCCCTTCTCTGCTTCCTTCTCCATCTCCTCTTCCACCCCCTCCCACTCTCTCTCTCCCTCCCTCCTCCGTGGCCACACCGACAATAAACTAGCACAGCAAACGCCAATAATGCATAACCCGACCATGTTGGGCGTGGCAGATGGCTTCCCCTGGCGGTCACCGTCTCTTCTCAACACCTGAACAACACCTGCATGCCTCAAACACCTGCAGATGAAGAGAAGCATGTCTATGATGGGACACATGCGAGTGAAAAGATCCAGGCATAGACTGTTGAGTTACATGCTGATGAAGAGATTCAGGCAGGTGTAGTGATATACTGAGGGAGAAATACATGCTGATGAAAAGACACATGTTGATGAAGTGACACATAGTGAATGTCGTGTAGGACTGCATAAACGATACAATACGTGGTTGGAAATTTGTGTTCAGGGAGCGCCCGCGGGACAACCACATCGAAGGAATTCCAAATACGAATATTTGATACGAATCACGCTCTGAAATTTCATTACGAATTTGTTGGTTGTTTTACTCAGCGATGATTGTATGCCTGTGGAATTTTAACAGATGTATTAGGTAATGACAAACTAGGATTAGGAATATTTTCGTTGCCTCGTAACTAATCTGTGTTTCTGAGAGTCTGTTCTAAGGGTTCCGTTTGTCTGTTAAGACTTAAACTAGAAACAAAATCAGCAGAGGATCCGTTGTGATCTGGCTTAGTGTTGGGGTTAAGGATTTTCAAAAGTAGGATTAAGGATATGAGTGCCCCCCTCCCCACCGTAGAGGTGGCTCTCCTGGTATTATTTGGCGATCTTGAGGTTATCTTGAGATGATTTCGGGGCTTTAGTGTCCCCGCGGCCCGGTCTTCGACCAGGCCTCCACCCCCAGGAAGCAGCCCGTGACAGCTGACTAACACCCAGGTACCTATTTTACTGCTAGGTAACGGGCATAGTGTGAAAGAAACTCTGCCCATTGTTTCTCGCCGGCGCCTGGGATCGAACCCAGGACCACAGGATCACAAGTCCAGCGTGCTGTCCGCTCGGCCGACCGGCTCCTCCAGTAACTTACTGACCACAACCAGCCCGTTTGGTGTTGAGCTTAAAATCTGTCAACCTCTGGAGGGTTATTAAAGCCACCACAATACCTTATAGTGACCAAAGGTGGTTTTTCACCCCTTTTCATGATTATTTATTAGCCTTTTGTTATAAATTTATCTATTGCTTTGAGTCAGCATAAAATAAGACATACTGGTTACGATATAATTAGAAGCCGATGTACATTCTACTTATTTCATTACATTAGTGGAACACTTAACGGTAGCGGAGGTCAGTGTATAATGCGTGATTAGCGTTAAATGTGTTCCAATGTCGCTCTAAACAGTCTGGTTGAGTTCAAAACGAAGCATAAAAGATTATGTTTTTTTAATTTAAAATTTATCTAAATTGTCACTATCTTTTTTTGTTATTAATAACCGATGTATTATTGAACAATTCTATGAGTTAAAATTATTATATAACATGTGCCTAGTTATATATTTACTAGGGTTTGATTTGAAAATATTATTTTAGACATATAAGAAAACTTTACTAGAAAAACACATTTTGTAGAAGCAATATGATCACAACATAGAAGATTATTTGAAGAGTCGAAACGAACTTGCAAATGCTGATATTAATGAAAATAAGCGTTAGCGAGCCACAGAAACGTTTATGAACAAATAGGAACAACAAATTGCTTGTGTTGCTCCAGACAACTTAACCCAAGCTAACATTATTCATCTGAAGAAACACAACGTTGAGAGATATAAAATAAGGGGACCGACAGCTGAAGAAGCGGGGCCAAGGAGCTTAAATACGACCCCTGCGGATTGAACTCTACGAGCACGTCGTAAGCACCCACAAAAGCAGTCATTCAATGACAAAACAAACACACCCGAACAACCCCCCTCACAATTCGCATTGTCGAGACCTGAATATCAGAGTATTTGGTGCCTCGTCAGAATGGAACAGTTGGCAGAGATTTACACATTCCTTCGCATCTGGACGTGACTCATGTTTATTCAATGGCGTCGACAAAACAGGAACGGCAGAAACCTCCTTCCTAAAAACAGAGAAGGTTTACATTGATATTCCGCACTCTCTTTCCCCTTCTCAAGCAAGAATTTCATTCCCGCTGTGCCGACATTAGAATTCTGGAGGCACCGGAGCCCGCCGCAGACCACAGTGTCGACGAGTTAACTCTTGGCATATGCAAAATGATGAACGACTTGGGAACTTCTGTCTGGTCATGGCAGTTGAGGTCAGTACAAAGTTAGTAAAGGCAAAGCACTCCCTGAGTTCTGTCTAACGCCGTCTCTCCCCACGGCCCGTTTTAGTCTCTCTCGTCATCCTTATCCTCATTTTACAGATCCTCTCTCAGTTCTCTTTGGTTCACTCTGTAGTGAGTTCTATTTTCCTCACCTCCAGACGCAATGGGGTACAACCAGCCTCGCATCTCAAACTCCACAACATTGGGAAGATGAGGTTGTGGGTCACTCTGACGAACATTTCATAACTTGAGGCAAAAACAACCTCTTATCTGAGCCCCGCATCTGGCCAGCCGTCAGAAAACATAGCCAGGTTCGTATGGGTGTTTTTGAAATATGAAATAAATAAATCCTTAATGGAAGAAGTTGGAAGTGACGAAAATGTTTTAGGGAAAAGTTTGATGCAGAAAATTTAATATAAACGACTCAGATAAAATTAAATGATAATGAAGGATTGATAGATGAAAACGTTTTAAGAATAACAGTGAAAGAAACTGAGAGAAGTAAAAATGGAATTGTGACAAAGAAAGAAGATGGGTGTTAGACAATTCACGGTGTTCGTGAAGGGAAAATTAAGGATGAAGGAATACAGGCGTCACTTATAAGAGCATCAAAAGGGTGTTAACAGAGTTAAGAATGAAATAGCAATTTCTGAAATACCAAAGAGAATGAGACCGATCCAATACCTCAATGGAGTTATATAATAATGTTTAAGGAATAATCAATTTAGTCAAGTTTGAATAGATCCTGAGAATGACTTAATGGGTGATAATGGTGACCCAGGAATAGCTAACAATGGCTGTGACGACATTCTGAACTGCAAACTTTTACCCATTTGTAGTGATTTTAATATTAAACGATCCCTACATTCAAATTGCATTGAGGTACAGACAATGCTGAAAACTGAATTCCTCAGTTATAAAATGGGGCAGGCAGAGACACGAAAGGTGGGGCCCAGTAGTTAACGCTCGTTAGGTAAACACATACAGGTGATTACACGAACACATATGCACCCGCCTGCACACACCAGTAAAACGCACTTAACCTGAAAAAGTATATATCCTTTTTTTATAAAATATATATTTTTAATTAATATAGTAATTAAAAGGAAATTACAGAGCACACACGACACTTTTCCCCCTCCATGCAAAATTAACATATATATTAGCTGTATTACAGATATTTAATCGGCGACAAACACACACACACACACACACACACACACACACACACACACACACACACACACACACACACACACATACACACACACACACACACACACAAACACATAACAGATGGAATGCATTAGTCAGTGTTGTGGTGGAGGCTGACTCCATACACAGTTTCAAATGTAGATATGATAGAGCCCAGTAGGCTCAGGAATCTGTACACCAGTTGATTGACAGTTGAGAGGCGGGAGCAAAGAGACAGAGCTTAACCCCCGCAAGCACAATTAGGTGAGTACACACACACACACACACACACACGTCATCAAAAAATTCACTATAGTCTGCGGGCAAGACGAGGTCACTGTGATGGATTACGACAAAAACCGACCATTTGACGAATTTTAGGTAAAGTTCCTTGTGTTCCGGACTCCCTCCCTCCCTAGCAAGGTCACTCAGGCTCACCACAAAGAAGTATTTAAGAACATATTTGTAATAACACTAACAAAGTCATTGACCTGACATATAGCAATTATGTACGTATAAAAAGGGTCTATCAAAGTTTTAATGCCATAAAAATCGGAAAAATATAATAATTTTGGAAATTAATTAAAAACTATGAAATTCAACTAGAATCTAACTAGGAAAAATACCGTGAGAGACAGCAATATTTAATGACTAATTACTTTAATATATAAAAATAAAAATCAGTTGCCAAAAACATCAAATTCTTGCAAAAGTTTAAAGCTTAAACTAAAATTTTAACATTTTAGTTTAAACTTTGGACTATAATTTAGTCCAAACTAAAATTAACACAAATCTTTACCCAATTTCTTATTTTATTCAACGGTAAAAAAAATAAAGGTCGCAGGAATTTCCATGGGGGATAAGACCGGTTAGTAAAAGATTAGAAATTATCAGCATTCAAAAAAAGAATCTCCAGACAGATGCATTCCTGGTTATATAAAAGCCTGGAAGTCGAGTGATAAGCTCTTTTACCACCTAAATTCACTTCTGTCGGCCAGAGTAAAAGTTTAGACGAGTTAATTTGCTGACCATTTATGTCTGCGGATAAGGAAGAGGGAGAGGGAGAGGAAGAGAGAGAGAGAGAGAGAGAGAGAGAGAGAGAGAGAGAGAGAGAGAGAGAGAGAGAGATAGAGAGAGAGAGAGAGACAGAGAGAGAGAGAGAGAGAGAGAGAGAGATAGAGAGAGAGAGAGAGAGAGAGAGAGAGAGAGAGAGAGAGAGAGAGAGAGAGAGAGAGAGAGAGAGAGAGAGAGAGAGAGAGAGAGAGAGAGAGAGAGAGAACCCTTCATCCAGCAACACTCTTCATCCAACAAACCAATCATACTACGCGACCAGTCATCCAACACAGACAGGCGCAAATGAACAGCCAATTTTCAGACCTGCGGCGGTAACGACCCTTGACACGCTATTCGGTAGTTAGGTTACAATCATCTTGGAACAGTTCCACCCCCCCATCCCCCCTACCCCTTCAACGCGAGATAAAAAGACGATTGCGTTGCTTTAACGGCTAAGTAAGGCAAATTGAAACGAAATAAAACCAATTATTTGATAACGACTGATAAAATAAGTAAGGCATTTAACATTAAGAAGCAAACAAATAAAGAAAAAAACTGTATGCCAGCAATTCAGTAAACAAATAGTATTCGTTAGGAAATAAAATAAGAAATTAAAACAATATGTAGAGGGAGCCCTTAATCCACTTTAAAATAAAATGATTAACATATAAAATTTTATATGTTAATTTTATATACCACTTTGTTGACATTAAATATAACCACACAACTATACCTAACTTTCAGTCACCGTTAAGGAACGGTAAAAGCTTTAATCCAAGTATTATTACATGGTAATGGTATTCCACAGGTGAGCAGAGGCTCCCCAGTGCCCACCTTGGTAGGAATTGCTGAGGACATTAAGCTGTGGGTGAGATTACCTATTTACACCTTTTTACACAAATTACCTATTTACACCTGCTTTTCCTATGGCTTTAGCTGAGGGGACGATTGTCTAGCTCCATCTGATCTTCGTTAATGCCCTTCTTCACATTTTTATATAATAATCTATTCACTATACTAAGTCAAATTATCACAGAAAGTATACTTCACTGTCTAAGGTAATATAAGTCTCACACTAAATACAATTTAAAACACATAAAATAGCGTTTTAATTAAAATTCACAAAAAAATAAAAAAATCAGTAGAAAATCGTAATTGGCTTTGAACAAATAATTGTTTTTACATTGTGTGAACTGGATTCAATTTATTGCGAAAGCCGAACAATATTTCCATTTTAATTCCCCACACGTAATGGCTGAATGAATGAATCTAATTGAAGAGGTTTAAAACGTTTTTGGGAGAGTGTCCTAGAACTAAATTTTGTCTCTGCCCTTCAAGAGATAGAGGTGAAGATGCTTCCTAACATCATGAACTCTACTCTGCAGAGACCAAAGAGATAACTATCCAAAAATTTCAGTAAAGTGATTGATTGTTCACTGGGCTGCTAGGCTACTGGGCTGCTAGACTACTGGGCTGCTAGACTACTGTGCTACTAGACTATTCGAGTACTTAATTATTGAGCTTCTAGGCTATTGGACTTTCAGGCTACTTGACATCCTGCCGACTGGGTTTTAATAGCATAGGTTTCCTGGCTACTGGATTTTTAGGCTACTTAACCATCAGGCTACCGATCCACTCCATCAGGCTACTGAACCTTGAGGCTAGTAGAAGTCCAGGCTCCCAGCCCACCAGGCTACTGGGCTTGACTAATTGCTACTGAGTTGCTGAGTGATGTGATATTGTCTAAAATTACTACCATTCAATCACCATTCGGTAGTTGCATCAATAACCATTATCCATATCATTTACCCTTCCCACGGTGATAAATAACACACGTTATTTGCATGAATGTAAAAAGACAATTGATGAAAATAATGCAACTTTTTCCACGTGGATCAGTATGGAGTGTCTGACTCGCCGGGGTGTAGGCAAGATTGATTTCTTGGGTGCAGGGAGGTCTTGAGAAATTCAAGAGCAGATACTGAAATTTATATTAGCACTAATGACGGATGGATCAGAGAACAGGTTGGAAATCGGGTTAACCATCACTGTCTTCTGTTGGGACAGAAGGGTTAACCATCACTGTCTTCTGTTGGGACGAAAGTCTGTGTTGACAGGCTTGCTGTCCTCTGTGGAAAGGGGTTTGCTTTTTTTTCCTATGGTTTATGGAAAGGTGAAATTATTTAATATATTATTTAAATCGTTAATATTTAAGTTCATAATATTCTCTTTTTCTCCTTCATACTAAAAGTGTTAAGGATGAACTTCCTCTTACATGTGTGTGAACTATTTACATATGAATATATATATATATATATATATATATATATATATATATATATATATATATATATATATATATATATATATATATATATATATGAGGAAATAAATAGTGACGTTAGCTGCACTGAACGTTGTCAACAATCTGCAAGTCTTCCAAAGTTGAGAAGGAGATTCCTGTAAACAATCCTAAGCATGAGATTGTTTACAGGAGACGCCGTTTATAGCGAACGTTTACAGAGGGGCTTCTTGTATACAGCTTTTATGGAGGTATTTATTTTTATCAGGCTGTGTATGGTAAGAGGAAAAGAGCAGAGGTTGAAGTCTTAACAGCGGCTGGCGTCTCGTTCCACTGAATTTTGAATTGACATTTTACGCTCTAGAATGAAGAATGTTTCGAGTTCCTTGACAATGAATGTTTACATCTCTAAAATCATTCTTATTTGGTTGCTGAATGTCGATGAAGCCACATAGAAAACCTATGTGGTTTTCCTCTGTAACCTATATTTCCTATAAACCTATATAAACCTATTACCGAGGTCTCCATGCTTGTGAATATTATATTCAATATTTTCTTTAATCACGGAGCTTAAATTTATAGCGTCCTCCTCATATGCAGAGCAAATAATATCTTAACAATGGTAATATAAATTTTTATCCACACTTTCGTGGAAATAAAACAGTATGCACACAGCTGAGTGGATAGAGGTTCTGTCTAACCCATGAGGAGTCCGTGATTCGAGTCTCCTAGAACCCAGGTGAATGAAATGATAATACAAGTGTTTTAAATGTTTTCCACCGGCACTGGCCATCAACAGCGCCGTGTGGTGCTGACACAGTTGTTAATCACTACATTATATTGTTTCGGTGGCACTGAAAAGCTTTATAAATGTGGCTACCAAGCTTTGGTTTGTTTAATGTTACGCTTAAGTCCTATCATCCTCTAACGAGTTAGTAAAGCTGTCGCAATAGTTTATTGTTAAATTAGCAAATACACCTTGAATTATTATTCAACTAAAGAAATCTTTCAGTGTATGCAGACGATGAGTCACAATAACGTGGCTGAAGATACGACGACCAAACAACGCAAGACGTTTCGGTCCGTCTTGGACCGGTATCAAGTCGACTTGTTAATGATTCAGGATGGACCGAAACGTCGTAGTCTCCTCATCTTTTTGGTATGTGATTTGGTGTCTCAGTGTATGAAATATGTATATGTATATATATATATATATATATATATATATATATATATATATATATATATATATATATATATATATATATATATATATATATATGTCGTACCTAATAGCCAGAACGCACTTCTCAGCCTACTATTCAAGGCCCGATTTGCCTAATAAGCCAAGTTTTCATGAATTAATGTTTTTTCGTCTACCTAACCTACCTAACCTAACCTAACCTAGCTTTTTTTGGCTACCTAACCTAACCTTACCTATAAATATAGGTTAGGTTAGGTTAGGTAGGGTTGGTTAGGTTCGGTCATATATCTACGTTAATTTTAACTCCAATAAAAAAAAATTGACCTCATACATAGAGAAAAGGGTTGCTTTATCATTTCATAAGAAAAAAATTATAGTAAATATATTAATTCAGGAAAACTTGGCTTATTAGGCAAATCGGGCCTTGAATAGTAGGCTGAGAAGTGAGTTCTGGCTACTAGGTACGACATATATATATATATATATATATATATATATATATATATATATATATATATATATATATATATATATATATATATATATATATATATATATATTCAGTCCTGGACAATGTTCAGGACCAAATTATACTTGCAGGGTGTTGTGATGGACTTTTAATAGCCCTCGATCATCACCAATCTTGCTCCTGGGGTCAATAAGCGGCTGTAATGGACTTAATAACCCTCCGGAGGTTGAGAATCCTTAAATCCCAATACCAAATCAAATCCCAGTTCCGTCCCCTTATCACTTACTCGCGGATAAACTACAGTATTAACTCAGGGCAACAATTCAGTCAGCCTCGTTACTGATACAGGGAAGGTGAGTGGCTGAGTGAGGATTGTGACTCGCTGAACAATGAGTAACAATCAGAGGACATAACAGCACGACTCTAAAAGGGCAAAGATAGATAAAAGAAAAAATCAGAACATCATTATAAAAAACTCAGAACATCATTCAGTGACTCTCGCTTGAGCGAGAGTCACTGAAATTGAAGCCTTTGATGGTGGAGAGAAATTGAACTATTGCCATCATCCTGGTCGTTTTTCTCATTTTATTTCGTTCTTCTTTGAGTTTCGCTGCAATGTGCTTTGATTAATGTAATCATAATTGTTCATGTTATCAGTCTCTTATCGCATCGTATGTCAATCATCAGTTCTCGTGTTTCCCCTCATTTTTCATAATGAGATCAGTTGTGGTGTATTTTCTTCTATTCTGGCTTGTAGGAGGTTGAGCTTCAGCTATTGGGTCCCAGCTCTCCACCTTTAATCAACTGCGGGTTTTGTAATCATTGGTGAGCATACAGTATTATATACATATACATATATATATATATATATATATATATATATATATATATATATATATATATATATATATATATATATGTCGTACCTAATAGCCAGAACGCACTTCTCAGCCTACTATTCAATGCCCGATTTGCCTAATAAGCCAAGTTTTCATGAATTAATGTTTTTTCGTCTACCTAACCTACCTAACCTAACCTAACCTAGCTTTTTTTGGCTACCTAACCTAACCTTACCTATAAATATAGGTTAGGTTAGGTTAGGTAGGGTTGGTTAGGTTCGGTCATATATCTACGTTAATTTTAACTCCAATAAAAAAAAATTGACCTCATACATAGAGAAAAGGGTTGCTTTATCATTTCATAAGAAAAAAACTATAGTAAATATATTAATTCAGGAAAACTTGGCTTATTAGGCAAATCGGGCCTTGAATAGTAGGCTGAGAAGTGAGTTCTGGCTACTAGGTACGACATATATATATATATATATATATATATATATATATATATATATATATATATATATATATATATATATATGTATATATATATATATATACATATATATATATATATATATATATATATATATATATATATATGTCGTACCTAGTAGCCAGAACGCACTTCTCAGCCAACTATGCAAGGCTCGATTTGCCTAATAAGCCAAGTTTTCATGAATTAATGGTTTTTCGACTACCTAACCTACCTAACCTAACCTAACCTAACTTTTTCGGCTTCCTAACCTAACCTAACCTATAAAGATAGGTTAGGTTAGGTTAGGTAGGGTTGGTTTGGTTCGGTCATATATCTACGTTAATTTTTACTCCAATAAAAAAAAATTGACCTCATACATAATGAAATGGGTAGCTTTATCATTTCATAAGAAAAAAAATAGAGAAAATATATTAATTCATGAAAACTTGGCTTATTAGGCAAATCGGGCATTGCATAGTAGGCTGAGAAGTGCGTTCTGGCTACTAGGTACGACATATATATATATATATATATATATATATATATACATAACTTTTAGACACTCACACCCACCAGGGGACTCGAACACTGGCCATCAAGATCGCAGGTACGCACTTGTATCCACTACACTTGTATCCGTGTACAAGCAGGTACAAGTGCGGACCTGCCATCTTGATGGCCAGTGTTCGAGTCCCCTAGTGGGTGTGAGTGTCTAAAAGTTATGTATATATATATATATATATATATATATATACATATTATTTTCTATGTTATATTTGCCACATTTTCTAGGTAAATTATAATTTACAAACAACCAGGAATATCAGGCTCGATTGGCGGGGCGGGACAGTAATGGTTGGGCACGTTTCTATTCACCTAGTATACCTGTTCACCTAGAAGCAAATAGGTACCTAGTAGTTAGTCAACCATCGTTGGAGTTGCATTCCAGGGGAAGTTAGTAGGCCAACCTCAGGGGACTTTAATACAAGCCAAAAGTATATACATACATATACACAGCCTTCCTGTCCCCGACAAAACAAAATAGACTAGGCTCGTCCCAACCAGAGCCCCATTTTCTGTACTGCAAGCGACGGGTAACTGATATATTTTTCTTACAACTTTCGCAAATATAGAAACCGGTGGTGAATAAAGGGATGAATGCCGATCTTAATTAAAACAACCTGGAGAGAGAATCGCTTTCCCAGAATCTAATTCCAAAAGCCGCGTGCTCCCCATTCACGGGCCGGGCTGATAATTCTGTTAAATGAATATAGCGAATTTTCTCTGTTAATTCTTTCTGATTCTGTTGGTATTCGGTGACAATTTTGCTAGCTGAAGTGAGGCATGGAAGCACGATAAGCAATTTCCAGATCCAGAAGCGATATTAATTTGTAATCATGTGTTCAGTTATATCAATGCGAAACTGAACACGAAGCAAAGGATGTTAGGTGGATAAATTTACATTAAGGAAAGTCCTGGGTAAACACTGGTTTGGGAATAGGTTGGCTGGTGTATGGAGACCAATTACCGACTAACATAACAGATGTGGGAGTGCTTGGTTGATTGAGTGGATGTAAATAGACGCTGCTGCCTCGTATGGGGCCATAGACCTTCTGTAGGCCTCCTGAAGTTCTTAAATTTTATATCTTCTCGAAGAGAGTGAACAGTGTCAATAGTTTATAAGACTCAATAGTCATCTAAATGTTTCTAAATCTCTGGGAGTTGGTGCCGCGTGAGAGTTGTTGAGAGAGAGAGAGAGAGAGAGAGAGAGAGAGAGAGAAAGAGAGAGAGAGAGAGAGAGAGAGAGAGAGAGAGAGAGAGAGAGAGAGAGAGAGAGAGAGAGAGAGAGAGAGAGAGAGAGAGAGAGAGAGAGAGAGAGACAGACACAGACAGAGAGAGACAGACAGAGAGACACAGAGAGATATTCTGAGTATGAAATAAACATGTAACATTAATGTGTTTACACCATGCCAGCCAGAGATCCTCTGATCTCCGAGTGAACAATGGTAATCAGACTCGACGCTTGACAGCCCAAGAAAGCAGCTCACAAGCAAGCATCTTCACGTGTCTGTCTCCAAGTTGCTTTACATCCGACGCTGTGGGCGGTGAAGGAGGATTTTTTTCCTCTTTAATATTCCTCAACTCTCAAGTTTACCCGAGATTTTAATAAGCTAATTAAATAAGGGGTCAAGTTTATCCATATTGTCCATTGCATATAATCCTTAGAATCCTTATATAATCCTTATATGTGAAGCATTCAATTTGATATCAGTGAAGAGACTGATATCCTTTTTATTCCAGGATGCTGATGGTATAGGATACGCAACTGTGTCTGCCTCTCCTGTGGCACAAAATTCGCTGGGTAATTTGGGGGTCCAAATGACCTCGCTTAAGGTGATTGAGGTTGGTAATGAAGACCCGTGTAAACTGCCTGTTATGGAGGCGTTTCCAGTCGTAATGACCAAGGGCATAACTGTCTGGCTGTCATTCTTTTAGTTTGGCCTAGTGGCTCTTTGGTTAGTAATTCCGTTTGGTGTGTTTGTCTGTAGAGAAAGATGGGAAACTCTCTCAGTATTTATGTATGTCAAGTCTACCATACACCCCCTTAGTCATACTTTGTGGTCATACTATTTCATTCACTCCTACTCTCAGTGGTCACACTACTCCACACACTCCCACACCTGCATTGCTCAACCTTTCTCCTCCACTAAAAAAAAGTCCCCAAAACTTCACTACCTTCCTTTCCTTCGTATTTTTTAACAATCAATCAATGCCTTTAAAATTCAACTTAATATTACTGTGTGCTAACTTTACCTGTTAACATATTCAATGCCTCAATAGGTTATAAGTGCGTTGCTTGGTCCAAAACTTGACGATTAGGCCAGAAGAGTTGCAAATGGTTCAGAACGAGACCGAAACCTCGATGTTTCGGTCCCGTTCGGAAGTACACTCGTTCTCTCGATTTGTAACTCCGTAAACTTCCTGACCTACTATTGACCTAACCAGAAGGGTACGTACCCAAGCAACCCACCTAACCCATCGAGAGTCGACAACGTAGAGAAACTTTGTGAGCTGATACTTTACGTAGTAGTAGTAGTAGTAGTAGTAGTAGTAGTAGTAGTAGTGGTAGTAATAGTAGGCTGCATTTGAAACGTTGGTTACTATAACGTGAAAAACGCCTCGTATTAATGAATGAATTGCATGAATAATTAATACTTCAGAGTCTGTTTAACAAATTGTTAAATTATCTATCGAAATTTTTGAAGATATTTCCATTAACGAGCTATACAAATACAAATAAAAAATTCAAATTGAATAATGGATACAATTTAATTTTTTAAATAAAAAACTGAAAAAAAGAAACGTATTTAAAATGACCAAATTATAATATACTTCAGAGTTATCAATAATATATTTGTTGTTAATTGGGGAAATAGTTGTAAGTTGTAGGTAAGAGTTGTAGGTTGTAGGTCATAGTTGTAGGTTGAAGGTAAGAGTTGTAGGTTGTAGGTCATAGTTGTAGGTTGTAGGTAAGAGTTGTGGGTTGTAGGTCATAGTTGTAGGTTGTAGGTAAGAGTTGTGGGTTGTAGGTCATAGTTGTAGGTTGTAAGTAAGAGTTGTGGGTTGTAGGTCATAGTTGTAGGTTGTAAGTAAGAGTTGTGGGTTGTAGGTCATAGTTGTAGGTTGTAAGTAAGAGTTGTGGGTTGTAAGTAAGAGTTGTGGGTTGTAAGTAAGAGTTGTGGGTTGTAAGTAAGAGTTGTGGGTTGTAAGTAAGAGTTGTGGGTTGTAAGTAAGAGTTGTGGGTTGTAAGTAAGAGTTGTGGGTTGTAAGTAAGAGTTGGCACCCTCCGGAAACAACAACACAACACACTCCGGACACGACCCTCGGCTGTTTCAATTAAGAGAAACATTTATCTTATATTATTTTACTTTTTGTTCTCGTTACAGCCAGCCGTTACAGTGCGGAAGGTCTGCTGTACCGTTACAGACAGCCGTTATAATGTAGAACCTAGCAGTAAAATAGGTACCTGGGTGTTAGTCAGCTGTCACGGGCTGCTTCCTGGGGGTGGAGGCCTGGTCGAGGACCGGGCCGCAGGGACACTAAAGCCCCAAAATCATCTCAAGAAATCATCTCAAGATAGAAGGTCTGCTGTACCGTTACAGCGCACACTGTAATAGCGTGAATGTAGTTGTTCAACATTGCAGTTTAAACCAACTTTAATTGTCGGTATGATGAGGAAAATGATTCTGATGATTGATGGTGACGATGTTGATGATAGTGATGGTGACGATGGTGACGTTGATGATGCTGAGGATAATAATTATGCTTCTTCCATCCATATCCCTCCCCTCTACACCTCTTTCTGTCTGTCTTTTACTTGGGCGTGATAATGGTCCAACACGGACAGAAAAGTCGTCTTTTCACTATCTTCTGATGTGTGTGATTAAGTCATCTCGTGATAAATGAACACATCAATTATCACAATCCATGGTCAGTATCAATTATTATTATTTAAGTCACCAAGGTACACTTAGATGTCGCAATAAAGTTGCAATTTTTAATAAAGAAATGTTTGACTTTACTCGGGGTATTATCTACCTTGTAGATAATACAAGGTATTATCTACCTTGTAGATAATACAAGGTATTATCTACCTTGTAGATAATACAAGGTATTATCTACCTTGTAGATAATACAAGGTATTATCTACCTTGTAGATAATACAGTTTTGTTTTGTTATTAATCAGTATATATATACACACTTAGAACTCTGATTGGAACTTGAATGGCAAAACCAGACTTAAAAAAACGCTCTAAAAAATGAATTTCTAAAACAATGAAATAACATTTTTCTCCTAAAAATTTTAATGATTCGGTCAATGATGCCTCCAGCATGTTAATTCACAAACAATTAGCTTGACAACTTCTCTCCCTCCAAAATATGCCTATTCCATCGTCACCGCGTAGTCAAGATATGTAGAATCTTGTAGTTATCTTAAGATTGGCATCATCAAGGCTAACTAACTATCCAGAGATTCTGTTGCTATCTCACCTTTAGGCCAGTGGTTAAAGCCTTTAGATTTACGGGATCATTAACCCCCCCACCAACCCACCCCCAACCCCCCAATCCCCCCACTCTCCCCAATCCCACAATTCCTGTAATTATACTCGAGGCGCGAATACAAACCAGGGATGAAATATACCGAGAGTGGTATATTCACTGAAAAGCAGACAATATACTTTCCTGCATATATACACCCGGTTCCATGTTGCGTTGGGTTTTGAGTTGGTTATGAGCTCCAGCTTAATTGATGAGGTAATTAAGAGTTTGTACTTTGTTTAAACTTTCTCACGCTGTTTATGAAGTAAATAATGGATAACTGCGTGTATTCTCGCACTATACACCACTTCTTATATATATATATATATATATATATATATATATATATATATATATATATATATATATATATATATATATATATATATATATATATATATATATATATATGTACACGACGCACTTGCATAAACCACAAGTTATATATAACCTAAGAACTCTTCCTCGTGAAAGGATTCCAACCCTAGAAAGCATGGCAATCTAAGGATCATCCAAGCTTTCCATCCTTTCTAGGGCTCAAATCCTTTCACGATGAAGAGTTCTTTGGTTATATATAAGTTGTGGTTATATGTAACTCACTTGTGGTTACACACACACAGACACTCATACACACACACACACACACTTACACACGGTCACTTACATACATTTACATATATATTACATATATATTACATATATTTACATATATATTACATACGGTTATACACTTAAATGTACGGTCATGATTAGTCGAGTGGTTTAAGTACCGGGTACGCCAGTTGCATAGTGCTCCTGGCTGTCTGGGTTCGAATCCTTCTGGGGTATGAAGTTTCAGAAGGTGGTGGAGGCCAAGACCGTCAGTAGTTTCAAAGCGTTATATGACAAAGAGTGCTGGGAAGACGGGACACCACGAGCGTAGCTCTCATCCTGTAACTACACTTAGGTAATTACACTTAGGTAATTACACACACACACACACACACACACACACACACACACACACACACACACACACACACACACCAGGAAGCAGCCCGTGACAGCTGACTAACTCCCAGGTACCTATTTACTGCCAGGTAACAGGTTGCATCAGGGTGAAAGAAATTATATTATTATTTCTAATAATATAATTATTATTATATTATTAGAAATATACTATTATTTCTCGCCGGCGCCGGGAATCGAACCCGAGACAACAAGATCACGCGTCCAGCGGGCTGTCCAGTCAGCCAGCGGCCCCTGTGTGTGTGTGTGTGTGTGTGTGTGTGTGTGTGTGTGTGTGTGTGTGTGTGTGTGTGTGTGTGTGTGTGTGTGTTTGTGTGTGTTCGAGTCTAAAATATTGTTTGCGAGATTCTTATTGCCTCTGAAATAGTATTATTTTCACAGAGTTACAGAATATACATGAGCAACTCCCTTTGAAAAGCTGCAGCCATAACATTCAGGTATTATTACAGAGCGTGGGACCCATATTTGATGAGGCGTGCATTTCCACCCTTCCAGTATTTATAAATATAGTATTTAGGGGAGGTTTAAATACTGCATGTGACATGTATATATGGATGCAGAGGTCTCTTTTAATATTTGTACCTGTGTGTGTGTTTGTGTACATTTGATGCGATTTTGTCTTATCAGAAAAGCATATGTGTCTATAGGATATGGGTCTAGAGTGGCACATATGAGCCTAGCTTGGTGGTAGTTCATTAGCCCTGTTGAACGTCATTTTTTATGATGCTCTTAATTTCAGTAAAGAAAGTTTGTTTTCTACGTTCCGTTTGATAACGTCAAAATTTTATATGTTTTAAGTGTTAGGATAGGTTCTAATACACACACACACACACACACACACACACACACACACACACACACACACACACACACACACACACACAACACACACACACACACACACACACACACACACACACACACACACACACACACACACACACACACACACACACACACACACACACAACATACACACACACACACACACACACACACACACACACACACACACACACACACACACACACACACACACACACACACACACACACACACAACACGTTCTTGATGAAATGTATGTTCACATATTCATTCACATACAATAGCTTGAAATGCGAGTGATTGTCGAAATCTATAATCTTGAACACTGTTTCATGAATGAATCTCTGTCGTGTGTCGCAGTGAATATGAGCAGCATACTGACTCTCCTTTTTGACAGAATATGAGTATCATTTTCACTCCCCAGTGAGGCAATAAATAAGATCAGCGAGATCCTCACTGCAATAAGATCTAACCATTTATCAGATTAGACAAAACGTTACATAAAAGTTGTCAATATCCCGACAAACAAACAACGAATCAACGTCATTGCTGCAACGATAGAACAAGTTGAAACACCTTCTAACAATTTGCAAAAAAACTTTCTAACGCGTCATGAAGACTTCATAACAAGCTGTAACAACTTTGTCACAAGTTGTAACAAAGAAAAGAAACCATTACGTTGTTTGTGTTTGAATGGTAACAAAGTTACGCTGATAATGTAAACATATTGACCCTAACGAAGGTGGTATTCACTTACACTTAAATGTTTCAGTAAGTTACGAGATCGTAGATCAGACGTCTTAAGATTTAATACCCATCTCAAGTGTGTGCAGGAATACTGGACAGTTTTGTTCGAGAAAACAGAGAAATAATATTTTTTCTTGTATATTTGGAAGAAAAATTAATCTGTTACATGTATTGTTGGAGTGGTAGAGGCCCAGGAAGAGCTCTACGATGATTTCTTTATTATCTAACAAATTTACTGATAAAGAGATTAGTTTCAAACGAACGAATTGATGAAAATACATAGTGCTTAACGGATGAATTGCTGAATAGAAATAGTAGTTAACAAACGAATTGCTGAATAGAAATAGTGGTTAACGAATGAATTGCTGAAGAGAAATAGTAGTTAACGAACAAATTCCTGAAGAGAAATAGTGGTTAACGAACAAATTGCTGAAGAGAAATAGTGGTTAACGAACAAATTGCTGAAGAGAAATAGTGGTTAACGAACAAATTCCTGAAGAGAAATAGTGGTTAACGAACAAATTGCTGAAGAGAAATAGTGGTCAACGAATGAATTGATAAAGAGAAATAGTGGTCAACGAACGAATTGATGGAGATAAATAGTGGTTAACGAACGAACTGATAAAGAGCCATCGTGCTTAACGAAGTGATGAAGAAACGTAGTGCTTAACGAACGAACTGATGAAGAGACATAGTCACTAACGAACAAGAAGAAAGGCCGTCATTTAAGTCAACCTATTTAATGAGCGTTTATTAAAACTTGCATTAGCTAGAGGCGCAGTGAAATTATTATTAATAATAAAAATATGTATCTATAGAGTAATTAATATTTTTTTATATAGGTTTCCATTTACCTGTGAACCCACGTATATGTAACACCGTCAGTGACAATCACATAATCACAATCCTTGGTCTTGTAGTGTTCCTTGGTCCTGTAATGCTCCTGTACAATCTTCTGGGCTTGTCATCTTCTTATGTGGTATCGCATTTGCAGGCAAATCGGAAGCATATTTTCCATTAGCCTGCCAACCAAATACACAGTGAAGTCCAGTGAACACAATCATACTCTTATCCCTACCAACATCCTCTTTAACATCACTTTCGATAAAAGTGTTGTTGACCAAAACACACACTAGAAATTGAAGAGACGACGACGATTCGATCGAATGGTCCAGGACGGACCGAAACGTTGTCGTTTCTTACAATTTCTAGTGTTTGGTTTGGTCAGCATTTCTCAGCCACGTTATTGTGACTTTTCATCAGCATGTGGGTGTATGCTCCAGGTTCAGCATCTTGTCCAGTGCAGCATTACATCTTCCTAGAGATATAGAGTTAAATGGTGCTCATCGGTCGAGAGAAATAGTTTTGAGACAAGTACTTTTGTTTTCAAACAAGATGGACATGAAATCAAATTTTTTGAACTGAAAATAGTTTGCTGTTGGATACATTCTTTACGTTTCCTGCATAGTCCTCATCTACCCCCCCCCCCGTCAGAGTGAAGCATCGCGAAACACAGCAGACACATAAGCGTGACTACAAGCAGAACACAAGCAGGAGTCTGCTTCTGCTCATCTCCCGGACCAAAGGGCACACAGTCTCGCAGAGAGAAAAGTATGGAGAGTAGTGCAATGCAAGTTGGGGTCGTAAAGTAGGAATACAATGGGCACTCGGGCACCGCATAACGACCAGTGCCAGCTCTCTCAGGCACCATTTTGGCACTGTTTCTCATCTACGTGAGGGGGAGGAAAAGGAGGAGTAGGAGAAAGAGGAGGAGGAGGAGGAGGAGGAAGAGGAGTCTTGACCCCTTCTCCAGCTTACTGTTAAGCCGTCTTCATGCGAGGATGAAAACTTCACCTCTGATGCAAACTCCTGGATGTCCTTAGTCTGTATTTTTGCTGAGGACACCTGTCCTAGCTGAACCCCCAGGTAAACATCTGTCCTAGCTGATCCCCCCAGCTAAACACCTGCCCTAGCTGATCTCCCAGCTAAACACCTATCCTTGCTGAACCCCTCAGCTAAACACCTGTCCTAGCTGATCCCCCAGGTAAGCAACTGTCCTACCTGAACCCCCAGCTAAACACCTATCCCAGCTAAAATCCCAGCTGAACATCTTAAAAGTACTCCCCACAAAAGGAAATAAATTCACGAACACACACACACACGCGCGCGTGTGAATCCAACGCAAAACAAACATGCAGAGTAATGTTTTCTGCACTCAAAACACACACACACACACACACACAACAGCGATCACCCAAACAACCAAGAATCTACCCAAACAAAAATTAGATCAAAATGGCACAAATTATCAAGAAGCTGGAAAGAGGATCTAAAGGTTTCGGCCCAGTACGGCTGCCAGGTAGAGAGATGCCGGTACTTCATAACCTTTACCTCATAGTAGTTTTTGTGTCTGTCAATAGTCGTTCAAAACCTATTTATCTTAGCAATTGAAGGAGAAAAAAATGGTGTAAATTTAGATATATATATATTTTGAAGACTGTTGAAAATTTTGTCTCTCTTGAAGTCTTTTCTGGAAATCTCCGGAGTCTGAGATTTTCTTGATTCCTTTCAGACGTTTTGTGTCAGCATTGTCGTTGTTGGTGCTGGAGGTCAGGCCCGAAATACCTCAGCAATTTACTCTCGCTGCTGCTGAGGAAGTGCTGAGTCGCTGGGTGGTGGAGAATTGCGATGGTGGTTGTGGTTGGCCAGCTGTGTGTTGGTGTAGTGGTGATGGTTGTGGTTGTGGTGGTGGTTGGCCAGCTGTGTGTTAGTGTAGTGGTGATGGTTGTGGTTGTGGTGGTGGTAGGTCAGCTGTGTGTTAGTGTAGTGGTGATGGTTGTGGTTGTGGTTGTAGTGGTGGTAGGTCAGCTGTGTGTTAGTGTAGTGGTGATGGTTGTGGTTGTGGTGGTGGTAGGCCAGCTGTGTGTTGGTGTAGTGGTGATGGTTGTGGTTGTAGTGGTGGTAGGTCAGCTGTGTGTTAGTGTAGTGGTGATGGTGGTGGTTGTAGTGGTGGTAGGTCAGCTGTGTGTTAGTGTAGTGGTGATGGTGGTGGTTGTAGTGGTGGTAGGTCAGCTGTGTGTTAGTGTAGTGGTGATGGTGGTGGTTGTAGTGGTGGTAGGCCAGCTGTGTGTTAGTGTAGTGGTGTTGGTGGTGGTTGTAGTGGTGGTAGGCCAGCTGTGTGTTAGTGTAGTGGTGATGGTGGTGGTTGTAGTGGTGGTAGGTCAGCTGTGTGTTGGTGTAGTGGTGATGGTTGTGGTTGTGGTGGTGGTAGGTCAGCTGTGTGTTAGTGTAGTGGTGTTGGTGGTGGTTGTAGTGGTGGTAGGTCAGCTATGTGTTAGTGTAGTGGTGATGGTTGTGGTTGTGGTTGTAGTGGTGGTAGGTCAGCTGTGTGTTAGTGTAGTGGTGATGGTTGTGGTTGTGGTGGTGGTAGGCCAGCTGTGTGTTAATGTGTGGTCATTACCTGTCAGGACTAAATATCAGTGTTTACGCGAAAGTGAATTTCACTGGCACTCTATTTCGTAATAATTTAAGTATTCTGAAGATCGAATATTTTGCCGAATCTGGCCTTAGAGTTGCAGATGGAGGTGACTTCCTCATCTTCTTCCTTCGCTGCATTTCAGTTGCTGACTACCCAGTACAAGTATTTGAGTGTTTACGAGTATTTTCTTATATTCCTTAGGCTAATTTGTGTTTCCAGCTTTCACCTGTGTTCTCTTGTCCTACTTTCTCTCAATTTGAAGAGGCTGTCCTTGTCCACCTTGTCTATTCCCCTTAATATCTTATATATCTGTTCAGTGATAATATCTCTGTTGATTCAATCCTCTATGGCTGTGATATTTACTTCCATTAGCCTATTCTCACAGTTTAACCCTCTTAGTTCTGGTACCAATCGTGTTACAAACTTGTTTACCTTTTCAGTTTTTGGATTTATACTTCACAAGGTGAGGATTCCATGCCGGTAGTGCATATTCCAGTATTAGTGAAATGGTATATTGAGTGCTTTCAAGGAGTACTGATTTAAGTTTCTAAATGATATTCTTATGTTTGCCAGTACTCTCATATGCTGCTGATGTTACCCTGTTGACGTGCGCCACTGGTGCTAGTTGGAATTATATCAACACCCAAGTCATTATTTCTTTCAGATTCCTGTGATTGTCTTCCCTTTAAGAATGTATGCTAACAGTTACGCTCCTTTTGAAATGACAACAGCAAAATATATCATTTGCTGTTTTGAGTTCTAAGCAGAATGTATCCTTCTCGCCTTTAGAACGTCTTACAAGGACTAACTCTTGGGTACCGAGATGAGAGAGAGAGAGAGAGAGAGAGAGAGAGAGAGAGAGAGAGAGAGAGAGAGAGAGAGAGAGAGAGAGAGAGAGAGAGAGAGAGAGAGAGAGAGAGAGAGAAGGCACGTGAAATTCCCATGTGATGTATGTAAAGCAAGAAAATTGAAGCATACGTTCACCAGGAGGTCTTCTTCCTGCCCCAGAAGAAACTCGAGCGTCTTCATAGAAAGTATACACACTTCCGGCTTCCTGTTTCCGTAGAGACCGGAGGCCCTCGAGTAAATTCAGGTAACTATAGACTGTCTTTCTGTCCGTTTATATTTACTATTTACCTAATTGACAGTTATGTAAGTGAATAATTAACTGCTCAGTTTCATCTTTCGAACTTCAGTGTTCTGAAGCCTTCCTCTTCGAAGCAAATTATGCAATTATATATGATGGGTTTTGCTTCAGTATCTTCTTAATTATTATTATTATTAATTGTTGTATCTCATGGATTATAATCAATAATTTCCCATTATACATTAGGGTTATTACCGTCATACTTGAGTAAACTTGGAATTCTACTAATTCTTAGCCTTTTAAATAGCTTTCATAAGGGGGATTAAGTTAACCAAAGATGTCAAGAATTCTACCTTCATCTGAGAAGTCATCCATCACCACCTTAATTTCCTTCGAAAATTTTCATCCCATTAATCTCTTTCCAGAAATTAAAAGTTTTCCTTCAGACATTTTTCGAACCATGAAATTTAATAAGGCTTTTAATGTGAATCTGAATTTTTTTAGTTTTCGAGATTTGTGTCTCTCTCCCCCTTCTCTCTGTCTGTCTCTCTCTGTCTCTCTGTCTCTCTGTCTGTCTGTCTCTCTCTCTCTCTCTCTCTCTCTCTCTCTCTCTCTGTCAGTGGCCAGCTTGAAGAAACAAGTTCTAAGCTTTCTTAAAGGATTCAAACTTCCTCGTGAAGATGCTGCAACAAGTTCTGGAATTCGCTGTAAAAATAAACTCCAGAAGAACTCCAGAAGAGTGTAAGTGAAGCTTGAGAATTGTTTACCGTGTTGAGCGATGTTATTGGTTGGTTTGTTTACTCAAGAATGCTAACGGATCTCTCTCTTCCTTCTACCTTATTCCACTTGTGCTCTCTGTCTCTCTCTCTTGCTTCTCCATTCTCTTTTGAATTTTCTGTCTATCTGGTTCCTTGCGTTTCGTACGCTTCCACACTCTCTCCCTTGACCTTTGTATCTCCCTTGCTGCATGTATATTCCTAACTTCGAGCGTCTCTGTTGCTCCCTCTGACTAAATTGGGTCCTATATCCCCCCTTGCTTTATATATTCCTCCTGCTTGTCCCCTCCTTTACACCCAGTACACACCATGTTTCATCTTCCTTTCTAGCTTGCTTTCTCTCTATTGCTCTTTTATCTCTCTTTCCATTCATCTCCCTTCTTATCTCTCATTTTTCTGTTGTTCTCTCTCTCTCTCTCTCTCTCTCTCTCTCTCTCTCTCTCTCTCTCTCTCTCTCTCTCTCTCTCTCTCTCTCTCTCTCTCTCTCTCTCTCTCTCTCCATTCAGCAGGCAGTATTGCTAGATTAGGTGGACATTATGACTGGGCGTAACGGCCAGTCATCACGGCAGGATATTATGACCAGACATAACAACTGGACATTGCAACGGGACACTGCAATGGGACATTGGAGCTCGCAACACAGTAGTGCAGAGACTCGGGGTAAGACACACTAAGCCATCATAACATTGTATCTTGCGTCCTGGGAGATGAGAGCACTGATATAGTAGACTATTGTATCTAGCATGAGGATAATGGTGGGGGGTGAGGTAGTGGGGGTTAGGGAGATTGTGGGGGTGGGTGAGGGAGTGGTAGGGAGAGTGGAGGGATGGTGGTGATGGGGTTGTAGTGATGGTGGCGGTGGATGGTGACCAAGGGGTGGTGGTAGTGGTGGTAGTGGTGTTGGTGGCCGGATAGTGGAGACCATGAGCCGGCTGCCTTCTGGAGACGGACAGGAGCTGGCGGATTGATGGGAATGGCTTGCTTCCAACGACTCCCAATCTCTCCAACCTGTGCCAATACTTCACTGCCTTTCTCAACCATCCACCATTTTAAATACAAATTCTTTTGCGTATTTCACCTACATTTTCCTCAATCCCTACTCAAATTGGTCACGTTTGAATAAGGTATTCATATGCAGACGAGGAGTCACAATAACGTGGCTGAAATAGATTGACCAAACCACAATCGACTTGAGAATGGTCCAGGACGGACCGAAACGTCGTCGTCCCTTCATTTTCCAGTGTGTGGTTTGGTAAACAATTAACGTATTGATTAAATCATCTTGTATTTTTTAAGCACAGTGAACAACCGGTTGAACTATGTCTCCTCTCGTTAAGACAAATACCAACATCGTAGAATGACCTCCTGACCATTGTTGATTAGCACCAACGGTAGGGCCAGTCCCTCTAAATGACGTACGACCAATTCTTCTGGTGTTAACAGGTTTGATTCGACTTGAGAATGGTCCAGGACGAGCTGAAACGTCGTCGTCCCTTCACCTTCAAGTGTGTGGTCTGGTCAAACTACTTCAGCCACGTCATTGTGACTCGTCGCCTGCACAGGCTTGATGCCATCGTGTGGAGAATGCAGTGCGTTGTAATACACGTTGCTCTTCCAGATTCAAGCTAACTTGTCGGTGAATTTCAGAAGCGACTAACGAAACAAGCAGTCAATAGTGTCTCACATTGATTAGCATAGCAGTAGTAACTTCCTGTCAGGCTAGTGTCACGAGGGATAGTACTGCCTCACTCTAGTGTCAGGAGGGATAGTACTGCCTCACTCTAGTGTCACGAGGGATGGTACTGCCTCACTCTAGTGTCAGGAGGGATAGTACTGCCTCACTCTAGTGTCAGGAGGGATGGTACTGCCTCACTCTAGTGTCAGGAGGGATGGTACTGCCTCACTCTAGTGTCAGGAGGGATGGTACTGCCTCACTCTAGTGTCACGAGGGTTAGTACTGCCTCTCTCTAGTGTCACGAGGGATAGTACTGCCTCACTCTAGTGTCAGGAGGGATAGTACTGCCTCACGCTAGTGTCAGGAGGGATAGTGCTGCCTCACTCTAGTGTCAGGAGGGATAGTGCTGCCTCACTCTAGTGTCACGAGGGATGGTACTGCCTCACTCTAGTGTCAGGAGGGATAGTACTGCCTCACGCTAGTGTCAGGAGGGATGGTACTGCCTCACTCTAGTGTCAGGAGGGATGGTACTGCCTCACTCTAGTGTCAGGAGGGATAGTACTGCCTCACTCTAGTGTCAGGAGGGATAGTACTGCCTCACGCTAGTGTCAGGAGGGATAGTACTGCCTCACGCTAGTGTCAGGAGGGATGGTACTGCCTCACTCTTGTGTCAGGAGGGATAGTACTGCCTCACTCTAGTGTCAGGAGGGATGGTACTGCCTCACTCTTGTGTCAGGAGGGATGGTACTGCCTCACTCTTGTGTCAGGAGGGATAGTACTGCCTCACGCTAGTGTCAGGAGGGATGGTACTGCCTCACTCTTGTGTCAGGAGGGATGGTACTGCCTCACTCTTGTGTCAGGAGGGATGGTACTGCCTCACTCTAGTGTCAGGAGGGATAGTACTGCCTCACTCTAGTGTCAGGAGGGATAGTACTGCCTCACTCTAGTGTCAGAGGAGGGATAGTACTGCCTCACTCTAGTGTCAGGAGGGATAGTACTGCCTCACTCTAGTGTCAGGAGGGATAGTACTGCCTCACTCTAGTGTCAGGAGGGATAGTACTGCCTCACTCTAGTGTCAGGAGGGATAGTACTGCCTCACTCTAGTGTCAAAGGAGGGATAGTACTGCCTCACTCTAGTGTCAGGAGGGATAGTACCGCCTCACTCTAGTGTCAGAGGAGGGATAGTACTGCCTCACTCTAGTGTCAGGAGGGATAGTACTGCCTCACTCTGGTGTCAGGAGGGATAATACTGCCTCACTCTGGTGTCAGGAGGGATAATACTGCCTCACTCTAGTGTCAGGAGGGATAGTACCGCCTCACTCTAGTGTCAGAGGAGGGATAGTACTGCCTCACTCTAGTGTCAGGAGGGATAGTACTGACTCACTCTGGTGTCAGGAGGGATAATACTGCCTCACTCTGGTGTCAGGAGGGATAGTATTGCCTCACTCTTGTGCCAGAGGAAGTGAGGACAATACCTCACGCTAGTGCTAGTGAAGGGGGACACTTACAGTAGTACTAGTAGGAGGAAAGTACTACGCCGAGATAGTCTAGGCAAAAATAGGACAGAGGAGCAATACAGTCATTAAATACAGACACTTCTTTACAAAAATAGTTACTTTCATCACTTGGACTGGTCGCTGGAGCGGAGGTCCCGTTTCATGCGAAGTCGGCCCTCTATCCCAGACGATCCAGGTGCAATGGCGCACCTGGAATGCAATGGTGCATTCCTTTCCACCTAGATCCTATCCTATCTATCTATCCTTGATCCTTGTTCTAATATCCCTTCCAAGTGCTATATAGTCGTAGTGGTTTAGTACATTCTCCTCACAGTTACCTTCCCTACAAAACCACTTGAAGATTTATTGAAAATCACTTTTAATAAATGTTTGATCAAAAATACTTTAAAACCACACTTATAAACTTGATGCGTTTCATACGCCGACGGGCTCATATTCGTTGTATAATTGTGTATGCTAAGCTGATTTTTAAGCTTTCAGGACTGAAGGATGGTAAGCTGTACAGGATGATTATGATAAGCTTTGCATCTTAAATTATTCTGATGGATTCATTTATACAGCAAATGGAAAATGTAGCTTTAAGCAACTAAATTCTCCCCCGCATTGTGTGCTGGTCTGCTGCATAAGTCAATGGCTGTATTTGTTAAATGCTGCCTGAATCCTACATGCATTTCAAGTTGACTGTTAAGGTTGGCAAGTAGCTGTCCGAGGACCTGGCCGAGAAATAAACTATTTGCTTATAGTTTATTCACAAGAATGTTGTAAGAATATCCCTCTGTTTCCATACCTTTGCCTCACTACAGAGTTCCTCAAAATCTCCTGAACGACATGATTTCACATGGTAGGTGACAATGTCGAACGAGATCGAACTAATCAACTTTCACAGTACTATTGTCAATATGAAACATAACTGCTGTGTTCCACACCTCCTTTCTATGCTTCCTGCACTCCATCTGCCCACTTCGGCTATAGCCGGTAGGGTAACGGTCTCTTCTTGCAGGTCGGAGTTCAATTCCCCGATTGTCTAAGTGGTAAAGGGGGCCGTTCCTTCGTCTTATCACAGCATATTCTTCCATATAGACAATTAGCTTAGAGCTGTCTTGATAATTTCCTTACCTCACCTCCCTCTCTTTCTCCTACTCCTTTCTCCAATTTTGGGGAGAAACTCTAACTCTCTAACGCTACTAACTCTCCCAAATGCATCACCGCCCGTCTCTCAATCCAACTCCTTGATATTTTTGCTCGTGAAAAAGAGCCTCTTATCGATTGTTTCACAGCCAAGAGCCTCGAACTGTGACATGCCCATTACCTGCAGTCTCCAGCAGTGATATCCCTCTCATCTGCAGCCTCTAACAGTGACCCAACCCGTCACTTGCAACCTCTAGCAGTGACATACGCGTCGCCTATAGCACCAAACAGTGATATACCCGTCACTTCCAGCCCCCAGCAGGGATATATCCGTCACCTGAAACCTCCAACAGTGAAATACCCAAGATATGCAACCTCCTACAGTGACGCAACCTCCTACAGTGACATATACCAACCTCTAGCACTGACGCCTTCACTTGCAACCACCGTAACAAGCACACGCCCTCGACCTCCTCCTCCTCAGAGAGTTCAATACATCTCGCAAGGAACAATTTTATAGTCCTCTCAGGTCTGAAATGGCGACCTCTTCCACATACTCCCCTCCCCCTCCCTCACACTTTATCGCCTCCTTATGGCTGCTCTTCATTCCTCTCCTTGTTGCTATTTGTGTGCGTCTTCTATCCCACCTTCCACCCGGCCAGCGCTTGCTGGGTGCAAGCTTCATACTTTATATTGATTACATCGTCCCGGAGAGAACCACAACGACCTCCCCGACGACACGTCGCACCCTGGGAATATCGCCACCTTCTCGCGATTCTTTTCTCATGACTGGTCCCACGACCACTGAGAATGAGAAGCAAAATTCCAAAGTGAGTTTACCCTTGGCGCATGACATTGATTTTCGAAAAGATGGTAGGTTACTGTGTATATATATATATATATATATATATATATATATATATATATATATATATATATATATATATATATATATATATATATATATATATAACCAGATAGGAAGGGAGGGATGAAGATGGAACAGATGGAAGGTTCTCATAGTGGAGCCTAGTAGGTCCCAAAAAGGAAATAAGGGATTTAAGAAGAAGGACGAGAGAGATGGAAGGGAAGCAAACGTACAAGGATAACTATACGAAGAAATTACTGTCGTGTGAGTGGGAGAGAAAGAGAGAGAGAGAGAGAGAGAGAGAGAGAGAGAGAGAGAGAGAGAGAGAGAGAGAGAGAGAGAGAGAGAGAGAGAGAGAGAGAGAGAGAGAGAGGAGAGAACATGTTTCAGATGAGTTGAGGTAATATAACAGCTATTGTCGCAGTTTCACTAGATACGTTATTTGACAGTCCTTTGAACCCTAGTCTTAGTTTAAAGGAGAGCGAGAGAAAGAGAAACAAAGACAGATAGCTAGAGAAACAAAGAGATACAATCTGACAGAGAAACTAACAGATAAACAGATTGCAAGACACACATAGAGACGAAGAGAGACAGAAAAATCAAAAGAGACAGCAATACAGGTAGACTAACACATGCTGACAGACAGACAGACAGACAGACAGACAGACAGACAGACAGACAGACAGCCAGACAGACAAGGGCTGCATCCTGGGGATGTGTGTGTGTTAGAGAGAAATGTGCAGTAAATATTACAGAGAAAAAAATCACTTCATGTAAGGATTTACAACCCTCTCTCTCTCTCTCTCTCTCTCTCTCTCTCTCTCTCTCTCTCTCTCTCTCTCTCTCTCTCTCTCTCTCTCTCTCTCTCTCTCTCCCTCTCTCTCTCTCTCTCTCTCTCCTCTAACCTGTACAACATTATAATATTAAATTCAGATGACATTGTTCTTAATATTCCCAGAAAAAGAAACGAATAACAGAATTACAATTAATTACAATTAATCATCGAGTGCTTTGCCAAACAATTAATGGCTTGATTATACTGCGTCCTTGTCTGTTTATGTTTATTAATTACATATGTAATCCAAGAAATAATTACATATTCGATAACGTGAGAGAGATTAATGTTGAAGATGATAATGTTCATTGTAGTGATAATGATGACTGTGAAGAAGATGGTGACGATGATGTATTGCATTGAACTAATATGTTCACCTACTGCAACATTCTCCCTGCAATGCAAGGCTGAGAGCACTGTGGTTCGGTGTCAGGTATAAGGCCTGTCATCCCCTGGAGGGTAATTTAGGTTAGTTTACTGACCAGCCAGTAAGTAAACTCTAGCTCTGAACGTACTCTCAGATTGAAGTAAACTTTAAGTGTAAACACAGCTAGAAGTAGTGGTATACCTCTCTGTGTATGCCGTGGCAAAATACTAATACTAATAATAATAATATTTCTTAACATATATATTAAAAAAATCAAATTGCCTTTGACATTCTCATATGTGATACGGTAAAATAAACTAATTAATAACATAAGTTGATATAGTTTTATCAATTTCCTAAACTAAGCAACAAACGCGGTTAGATCCCAGAGTTAAAATTATTTGAAATATTACACAAAGAAAAATCATAAATAATTATCTGTTATCTTCACTATGAACGAAAAAAATAACTATTTTTGTGCAAAAATGTTTGCATGAAGGACAGACAGACAGACTCATCCCTGGCTCATCCCCCACGTGCAGTGGTATGACAGCTAAACGGATTGAATGATTGATTAGAAATGAATTTCTCGGGAATCGCCAAAAATCGACGTCACATTACGAATGCAATGATTGATGTTAGTTCCCCATGAAGCGTACTGTGCCATTCCTCGCAGTACTGTGCTATTCTGGGTCAGGTCCTTGAAGCTTTGTGCTTTTATAATTCTGACCAACGCAAGACTGTTGTTATATTGATTCTTGTCCATGGGACACCTTGCAATATTGATAGGCCCACGCAACATTGTGCAACACAGTTTATATATATATATATATATATATATATATATATATATATATATATATATATATATATATATATATATATATATATATATATATATATCACGAAAATAAACACGTGATTAAGAATGTGACAATGTCAGACCACAGAGGAAAATGAAACAGGAGTTTCCTTAACTACTTTCGTATATTAAATACATCTTCAGAAGGAATCATTCCTTCTGAAGATGTATTTAATATACGAAAGTACTTAAGGAAACTCCTGTTTCATTTTCCTCCGTGGTCTGACATTGCCATATATATATATATATATATATATATATATATATATATATATATACAACTGGAATGAGTACTCTTGGAATGTCTTAATTGTATTTTGGTTTCACTCTTATTTGTATGTCTATTGCATTAAGCATTAAGCACCGATGTCTGCAAAATAAAAATAAAAAATCGAAGTATAATACTTTACCTGTAATTTGTTGAAATAGTGGACTGGTAGTTATTGGGAGGCGGGGGCTAGGGGTTAGAGGGGAGCCTGGGGATAGTAGGGAGGAATGGGGCGGTAGGGATAGGGGAGGGGGGAACCAAGGGATGTCAGGCGAGCATGCGAGGCCAAAAACATCAACGAGAGAGAGACAGAGATAGACAGAGAGAGAGAGAACGAGAGAACTAAAGCGACAGTTTATTTACGACGGTGCTGGGCAAGACGGCCAGACTCTTCCCTGTCCATCATACTTGGTGATCTAGAGCAGTGATCGGCGCCCCCTGGCCTTGCACCAGCTGACCTCCCCTGGCCGCCACCCCTCAACCTCCACAGGGACCTCAGGGGGGCCCACGCCTCGCTCCAGCGCTAATAATGGCCACACGATCCTTCCCTCTTGAAGATTGATGACTGTGGGAACTGAAGATGTAAACAATGTAGCCGGTGCTTGCCTCAGTGTTTGCCTCCACACACACACCAACTGTTGCTTGGGGGAGGAGGTGTTTGCTATTGCAAGGGTTTGGGGCCGGTGCTCTGACCCACACACATCAGCTGGTGCTTGTAGCGGTGTTTTCTATTGCAGGGGGGGGGGGCTTGGGGCTGTGTTTGTTATTGCTTAGGTTTGGAGCAGTGGTTGCACAGCTCAGCAGCTGGTGCTCTGCACGATGCTTGCCAGCTGGTGTTTGGGAGGGTGTTTGCCTCCCAAGATAGCTTGTTTCTTGGCCCACCCTTAGTACATTATGTCACATCTGGCTGTCTACAAATTATCTTTCTTTTTCCGTCTTTTCATCCAATATCTTCTTCGCTTGTCTTCATCCTTTTCTATTTGATCCCTAATCTCAATTTTTTTTCCACGTCATCCCCATCTCTTTCTCTACTATAGTCTATCTGTTTTTCTTCCACCTCATTCACCTTTTATCTGTTCCATCTCTCATGTGCCTCTCTTTCTCGCCCTTGGCTCCTTATAAATTGCCTGAGCGTTTATTTATATTATCTCCGATAATGTCAGGCAAGGTCCGCAGAGAATATTGGCCAGGCTGCGTCTTGTGCGAATATTGGCAGTGTTGTGTCCTGTGTGGGAGGTAGACAGTGGGAGAGAGAGGTAGAGAGCGGGAGGTTGAGACAGTGAGAGAATGGAAGGTATAAAGATAGAGGAAAGAGAGGAATGAGGTGATGGAGACAGACAATAATATATACAGCAAATTTTTTACATGTCCTAACGGCACCAGCCACAGATTTTCAATGTATGGTCACAGTGTGTCTTCCATGGAAGCAAGGACTGAAAACCCCCACCAACACACACATGCTGACGAAGATCATGTATTCCAGTCACAAGGTAATATCTGATGGGCGAATCCAAACCCAAAAATCCACCTTCAAAAATCAGCCTGTCGCGGGTTTCATATTTTACTGAAAAATATCGGAGATCGTCAGCAGACGGAGAGGCGATATGGCACTTCGTCTGCGCCTCCGGCAAATTTGATGCGGCATCTTCTCGTGGCGACTCTCTGAGGGACATCCCAATATTCTGCTTCCGCAAGTTTGTTTACATTCTTCGGCGTTCACTTCAACGAAATAGGAACGAGGTGTCGCTGGCGTGATGCAGATGCTGACATCGGGAGATACCCCAGAAGACTCCAGGTGCCAGATATACAAGGCAATGGCTGATGTCTTGGAAAAGGTTCCAGGAATCGCGAAGAAAAAGATTCAGTGGTTGATGTGGCAAGTTGCCCTGGAGTCTCTGGCATGGAAGGTGGTGGAGGAGGATCAGGCAGTCTGCCAGTCCATCAGTCTGCCAGTCCATCAGTCTGCCACTCCAACAGTCAGCCAGTCCACCAGTCTGCCACTCCAACAGTCAGCCAGTCCATCAGTCTGCCACTCCAACAGTCAGCCAGTCCATCAGTCAGCCACTCCAACAGTCAGCCAGTTCATCAGTCTGCCAGTCCACCAGTCGGCCAGTCCATCAGTCTGCCACTCCAACAGTCAGCCAGTCCATCAGTCGGCCAGTCCATCAGTCTGCCAGTCCATCAGTCAGCCAGTCCATCAGTCAGCCAGTCCATCAGTCTGCCACTCCAACAGTCAGCCAATCCATCAGTCTGCCAGTCCATCAGTCAGGGAGTCCATCAGTCTGCCACTCCAACAGGCAGCCACTCCAACAGTCAGCCAGTCCATCAGTCTGCCAGTCCATCAGTCTGCCAGTCGAACAATCAGCCAGTCCATCAGTCAGCCAGTCATCAGTCAGCCAGTCCATCAGTCAGCCAGTCCGCCAGTCAGCCAGTCCATCAGTCAGCCAGTCCATCAGTCTACCAGTCCATCAGTCTGCCAGTCCGCCAGTATATCGATCAGTATTACCTACCAACACAGTTCTTGGGAGACGGGTGCAGCTCCATAACACACTACAACCTTGTTGTATCATAAATATATCGGATCTATTATAACACAGTTGCCCTCACAGCGCTGGATGAGGAACAGCCTCGTGCCTGGCTTATGGCCAGAATTATATTATTCAATGTCGAGACGAGCGCCTGCGTGGCAGCCAACAGTGATGCCAACTTTCCCGCCGCCAAAATCCTTGTCAACATATAGTGCGCATGCGTGTTAGTGAACAATGTTGCCAACTGTCACCTTTGTGACACTTTCTCTATAGCCAAGGTATCCTCTGATATTCTTTTTTTTTTACGGGTCAACCTGCACAATTTGCAGAGTTGAAGTTG
Organism: Procambarus clarkii; assembly: GCF_040958095.1. Lineage (NCBI taxonomy): Eukaryota > Metazoa > Arthropoda > Malacostraca > Decapoda > Cambaridae > Procambarus > Procambarus clarkii. The sequence goes on along the minus strand of NC_091231.1, from coordinate 14,109,069 downwards.
AGAAACCATGCAGGATTTTGTTATTAACATTACACTTTAAGAGGAGTTTTATTAACCACGTATAATCAACTACCATTTGCTCTGTCCCATCATTAATAAATGTTTACATATATCCAGGTTGAGGAAACTAGGTATAACTAACTTTTTAACTGACAAACACATTCAGAGCCACATATGTGCGCTCTAGAACTGTGTCCATGGTAGGCCATAAGCGTTTTAACTCCTTACACTCAGCCTTTACAAGTTATCAGCACTGGCGTGCTTCGAATAGCCAATGAGAAGAGCGAAGGAAGCGTTATAACTCTAAGAGCTCTTGTGTTTCCTGTTCCCACTTTTTTAATATCACGAGGAATTGTCGAACTATTCCTTGTGTGTTTTGTGAGAAAATGGGAGAATCTAAGAATCATAACATAAATGAACACATTCGTATATTATATATATATATATATATATATATATATATATATATATATATATATATATATATATATATATATATATATATATATATATATATATATATATATATATATATATATATATATACTTTCCCTGAGCAGAAAGTGCATTGCAAATATCATACTTAAATGAACTTGTAAGAGTTTTAATTAACATCGATTTTTAAGCTGGGATTGGCGCAGGTGGGAGAGCAAGGTACAATAGACATTAAATATCTGACATGACATGATATGAATAAAAAATAAGTTACCTGGCCAGTGGTGTCTCGATCTGGCTGAGATGACGTTATGTCGTAAAGCAATACCACCAGAATCATACCTTCCAAAGCTTACACCTCATCACGTAGGTTAAGCTGGTTTACCACAACCACGCTCCTGATAACAGCATATATTTCCCTGTGATGTAACAGCTTTAATAAGCAGCTGCCGAAAATAGCAACTAATTAGCCAGCATTCCTGATAACATAACGGAGGCCGCAGCTTCCTCTCTTCGAAAATGGGTGCAGCTGGCCGATGTGGTGTACAATATTGGTACACAGCTGGATGTACACAAGTGTGGTACTCATTGACTGGTTTTGACAACACGGTCTACACGGCTTGGTTTACAATGAATAATTACCTGGAAGTGTTCTACTAACATTATAATACACTGACCAAGACGTTGTCCCTTAAGATCTATTCGCTGCTGTATGATCACGTCACGATACTAAGAGTCCTGTCAATACTGGAGCTCTGCCGGAATTGGATACCAGGGGCCATATTCACGAAAGCACTTACGCAAGCACTTACGAACGTGTACATCTTTCCTCAATCTTTGACGGCTTTGGTTACATTTATTAAACAGTTTACAAGCATGAATCTTCCCATTCAACTGTTGTTATTGTTATAAACAGCCTCCTGGTGCTTCCGAGCTCATTAACTGTTTAATAATTGGAAACTAAGCCGTCAAAGATTGACAAAAGATGTACAGGTTCGTAAGTGTTTGCGTAAGTGCTTTCGTGAATCTGGCCCCTGAATCTTGGTAATATGTTTATCCACTGAAGTGTTCTTAACATCCTTTTAATCCACACAAAATTTGCCAGTCCTAGTTAAGTGAATGCACGAAATATACAACAAACTCTCTGATAGTATAGTTTAGTATAGCTACACTAATATGGACGTACCAAATTACGTTAAAAATAAATTAACTATGTTAGGTTGATAGCTTTAGTGTCTCCTCGGCACATATACTCGCGTTTTGGGGATAAATCTCTCTAGATAATGATCATTAACCTGATAGACTCAGTAAAGACCAGTTCTATGCTTTGTCTATACTTCCTCTACTGACACTAAACGTGGCTATAGTGTTGTATTAAGCAAAATAATTGTACCGTTCATATACATTGTGTTCGGAGCGAGCACGACTCACAAACTTGTAAATTCAAGTCTCTGGGATCAGTACCCTGCAAGGCTCATATATTTTAGCCTCCAGTAATACAGTTTTATGAACGAGGCTCCAGTAAAATATTGTCGGTCAATACAGACTGTAGAAGTGCCAAGTGTTGCCAACCCATTCTGGTCTCTGAGGGAATCACCATCAGACCCAGGGGAAAATAGGACGGTTATCTTCCCTATTTAACTACACCCCACTGATGGGCACTACGATAAACTAGCTTAAACAGAACTAAACGCTAGCATTTCCTCGTCATACAGATTTAAACAGAAGATGTGTAAGTCTGTCATGATCACCACTCCTCCTATCATAATAAGTAATCCGATTTGCATATGAATGATTTTACCAAGTGATATTATGTTGGTCTATGAAGCACGAGAAGGTTATTAAGACCACCGCGAGAGCTTACTCAGCATCCCAGCAAGTCTGCCTTTGCTCTGAACAAAGTAAAAACAACTTTCTCAGTGCACATACAGTGAGTAACGGTGTGTACATTTCTCTGAACATAATATATATATATATATATATATATATATATATATATATATATATATATATATATATATATATATATATATATATAAACCATGTCTCGGAAATTCTATTTTACTACTGATTTTGCTGGAAGATTTAGCGTGTGAATATTGAAAACAATATGTAACTGAGATTTAATATATTTAAATTATATGACTTTGGAGCTAAATCCAATGAGATTAACTTCAAGCGAGGTCACATTAGACGAGAGGGTGTATTAAATTTGTACACCATTCAAGCGGTTCCGCAATATTATGAGTTGAAATGCAAAATGTTGTAATTCGTGTTTAAAACAAAATTTCAATGTTACATTGAAAAATTCAAATTACGTCGAATGTAGCACGCATACAAGGTGTGTGTGTGTGGGGGGGGGGGAGGTGAGTACTTACTTAGTTGTACTCACCTAGTTGTGCTTGCGGGGGTTGAGCTCTGCTCTTTGGTACCGCCTCTCAACTTTCAATCTACTGGTGAACAGATTCCTGAGCTTCTCAAGCTCCATCAAATCTACATTTGAAACTGTGTATGGAGTCAGCCTCCACCACATCACTTCCTAATGCATTCCATTTACTAACAACTCTGACACTGAAATAGTTCTTTCTAACTCACCCTGTGGCTTATTTGGGTACTCAGCTTCCACCTTCCATTCAGGCTCTTCTGTCTTTCAGCAACGTGAGGTGCAGTTCCCACAGCCTTTCCTCGTAACTCATGCCTCTTAGTTCTGGGACTAGCCTAGTAGCATACCTTTGAACGTTTTCCAGCTTCGTCTTGTGCTTGACAAGGTACGGGCTCCATGCTGGGGCCGCATACACCAGGATTGGTCTTACATATGTGGAATACAAGGTTCTGAAAGATTCCTTACACAGGTTTCTGAGGGTGATGTTAGCCAGCCTCGCATACGCCCCAGATGTTATTCTTAAGATGTGGGCTTCAGGAGACAGGGTTGGCGTGCTATCAGCTCCTAGATCTTTCTCTCTGTCCGTTTCGTAAATAAATTCATCTCCCATTCTGTGTCCAGTGTCTGGCCTCCTATTTCCTCCCCCTAGTTCCATTACCTTACATTTACTTGGGTTGAACTTTAGTAGCCATTTGTTTGATCATTCCTTCAGTTTGTTTAGGTCATCTTGTAGCCTCATACTATCTTCCTCTGTCTATATCCTCCTCATATTCTATGAGGAATAGAATATGAGGTCTATTCCTCCATTTAGTCTATTCCCTCCTCATAGTCTATTCCCTCTGGGAGATCATTTACATATATCAGGAATAGTATAGGTCTAGCAACAGATCCCTGAGGGACTCCACTTGTGACGCCTCGCCACTCAGAGACCTCATCTTTCACAGTGACTCTCTGTCTTCTGTTGCTTAGGTACTCCGTTATCCAGCTGAGTACCTTCCCTTTCACTCCTGCCTGCATTTCCAGTTTGTGCACTAGTCTCTTATGTCGTACTGTGTCAAAGGCTTTCTGGCAGTCCAAAAATATGCAGTCTGGCCAGCTGCATATTGTGTGTGTGTGTGTGTGTGTGTGTGTGTGTGTGTGTGTGTGTGTGTGTGTGTGTGTTTTCTGTTTGGTTCACCCATCAATTAAGGCAGAGGAGACTTCGATGGGATGACATACGTCGAAAGTAGCAACGGGAAGACAAGATACATCAGACGGACATGAGAACGGACGACAACATCAGTTTAGATTCACCTCGACACCATCCCCTCCCTCTCTCCACCTACCCCCTTCCTTCTCCCCTCCCCCCCTCCATCCTTATCTCTCCCCCCACCCTATCCCTCCCCGCTACAAACTTCCCACTTTCTCTTCCCACATCCACTATCCCCAATCCCCACCATGCCCCCCAATGCCCACTTCCCCCTCTCTCCTCTCCCCCCATCTTCTCCCCCCTACACCCCCCTCCAACCTTCCCCCCCCACCACCCCAGCACCACCAGCCTTCTCTTACCTCCAGTCAAAGAGAACACAAACATATATTTTCCGATACAAAAACAAACTCATCATAAGTATTGGTGGACGGTCTGAGAGGCTCTCCGCTCCTTCAGGAACATCAAAACAAAGATACAGATCACAGAACAAACATGAAGGTCCCATGGGAGCAAATATATTTGACTGTAAAAAGAATAAACATTTGTAGCGTTGTATATTTCATATTCCCCCCCCCCCCCAAGAGTATAATGCTATTTTTTTCCCCTCTCTCGGGGCAGTGTGGGGGTGGGGGTAGGGGGGGGGAGGTTGGGGTTATTGAAATGGAAATTCAGAGGTATATATATAGAGGGACTCGCTAGGATTTACGATGCCTCCCGTGACGGTATTAAAGAAAATATATAATTTTATATTGTATTATATATATATATATATATATATATATATATATATATATATATATATATATATATATATATATATATACATCGATGAGCTGATATATCATTAAGAACTCTACTGACCTAGGATTCGAACCCATGCCGACCGTGCAGGATCACCCCCAAACGTACACGGTACTAGCCACCTTACCATTAATCGTCAAAAAGGTTTGGTTAGTCCTAAGCTCGATGACTGACCAACCCCCGACGACAACCTCCAGTGTGGTGAGGTGCTTCACCTTCACCTCATCCCTGGCTATATCCTCAGCAGCTGGAAACTTCGTAACCTACCACTTACGGGCTATTCATGCCCGTGCCACCTCTTGGGTGGCTTAATCTTTATCAATCAATCAATCACTTCGTAACCATTCGAAATCTGCCTTTGATAATGTTCACAATAGTTAACGAAATGCATTTCTTAACGTAAGGGAAATAATATAGTAAAAATGTACTTTTGAGAGTTCTTAAAAACTTCAAGTTGTTAACTCTGTTTAAATTTTATTATGTCATGTTGCTTGTGTTATATGTTCTCCAGAACTGGTTCTTGCTTCATTCTGGTAGTTAATCTATGTTGAGAGCATGGTGGGATCCTGTCATAAGAACCTCATGTTAATTCCAGTCAACCTGACCCCCTTGTCTTGTCAATGTCATATGAATATAAGGTTATTACCAGCCCCTTAACTCCTTCCATTTCTTCATATCCATGCACAAAGTGGGTTCCATCTGGCCTGAAAGCTCAAACGACGTACGGACTCTAGTCAAGACAATTTTTGTCAAGGAGGTTGGCCAGTTTTTTTAAGAAATTTAAAAATTGTAGCAGAGCTTCCGTAAAAAAAAATATATTCTGACTACGCCATTTCCTTTCCAGACAAGGACCAAGAAGCTTATATCTCGCCTGAAAGCAGTTGCAGGAAGAGACAAGGCCCAGAGATTTTGTCAAGAGGACGGTCAGTGAATGAGGCTACGTAGCGGCTGACACACAAGTTTTTTTTCTGACTGTTCTGAATTGGTACTAAGGCTTTTCCTTTCCTGCTGGCCCAGCACTAAGAAGCTTAAATCAAGGCTCCAGGAACTCAGGTTCACGGAAAACTTTGGTATATGTAATTTAGGAGGCCGTGTCGAGAATCCACTCTACCAGAAACATGTAAAAATTATCTTTTATTTTCTTCTTTCCGAGTAGTTCACGCTTCGCTTGTTTAGTTAACATTATATACATACATTATGTATATAAATATACATATATATATAAATTCCATTGTTGCAGAATGGTAATATTTCCTCGGCATCCGGAGACAAGTGGAAGTTTAATCTCTTATTAATTATAATTAATAAATTGTATAATTATTAAATTATATAATTATTGAATTATATAATTATTTAAAGAACTTACAACACATTTTATTTTTAGCAACAAATAACTTTAAAATGCCGAGAAACATAAGTAAACTGTGATAATAAATATAACTTGGATTAATTATGGGTGTATTTTTATCACGTGCATGTGTGTGTGTGGAATTACCTAAGTGTAATTACCTAAGTGTAGTTACAGGATGAGAGCTACGCTCGTGGTGTCCCGTCTTCTTTGTACTCATTGTCGTATAACGCTTTGAAACTACTGACGGTCTTGGCCTCCACCACCTTCTCACTGAGCTTGTTCCAACCGTCTACCACTGTGTGTGTGTGTACTCACCTAGTACTCACCTAGTTGTGCTTGCGGGGTTGAGTTTTGTCTCTTTGGTCCCGCCTCTCAAGAGCCAATCAACAGGTGTACAGGTTCCTGAGCCTATTGGGCTCTATCATACCTATATTTGAAACTGTGTATGGAGTCAGCCTCCACCACATCACTGCCTAGAGCATTCCATTTATTAACTACTCTGACACTGAACAAATTCTTTCTAATGTCTCTGTGGCTCATCTGGGTACTAAGTTTCCACCTGTGTCCCCTTGTTCGTGTCCCACCCGTGCTGAAGAGTATGTCTTTGTCCACCCTGTCAATTCCCCTGAGAATTTTGTAGGTGGTTATATGTGTGTGTGTGTGTGTGTGTGTGTGTGTGTGTGTGTGTGTGTGTGTGTGTGTGTGTGTGTGTGTGTGTGTGTATGTGTGTGCGCGCACACACACACACACACACATAGGAAGCAGCCCGTAACAGCTGTCTAACTCCCAGGTACCTATTTACTGTTAGGTAACAGGGCATTCAGGGTGAAAGAAAGTGACCATTTGTTTCCGCCGTCGCCGGGGATCGATCCCAGTGCCATGGAACAACGAATCCAGAGCCGACCCCCTCTGGTTGTGTGTGTGTGTGTGTGTGTGTGTGTGTGTGTGTGTGTGTGTGTGTGTGTGTGTGTGTGTGTGTGTGTGTGTGTGTGTGTACCAACATGGACACTTAAGCTCTATGTCAAACAAACAGCCAAAACCCATTATATGAGCAGCAGCTTGCATGTTGCTCTCATGTTGACCTTTGAACGCATGTTTATTGCCTGCTTGCATATCGCCACTCTAAGTGAAAATTTTTTCTTAATACAGAGCACGAACTTGAGCGTTAAAACTTTTAGAAGATAACCTTTAAAACTGGTCAAAAATACAATTTCACCTTCAATTTTGAAAATATTAATATAACTTATGGTTCAAGTTACAGCGAAAGAAGTTTTAAAACTTAATTATAATAAATGATGTGATAACTAGTTTTTGAAGCAATTATCTCAAATCTTCCTACATATTTAAAAATAAAAGAATATACAGAGTCTATATAAAACATTTTCTGTGAGTAAGAACGAGTGTAAAAGACATTATGTATAGTTTGCAGAGACGAAAATAGTATTTTCCTCCCCAAAAAATATCACTTGGACCAACATTGTAAAATTTTAACAGGAAGTTCCTCCCAGTTAGTTGCATATAATTACTTTAAATAAACACTCAGACTCATTTATAAAATAAATCCCCCTAAAAAATTCCCCTTCAAAAAACACAAATAAATGCAAAGATAACAAAATGTATCTCCTCTAACCAGAGTTCCTAATTACGAATTAATAAAAATCTGAACAATTATCTCGTCTCGCTACGACCTCGTAAATATTATATTTTTTGTCAGACAACTCATGCTTATCAAACACCATTGCGTTTATTTCCTTTTTATTACGGGTCATTCACCGGAAATTGCGTTTTATTCCTCGTTTATTTCTCTCGTTACTGACCGTTTGACTTTGTTCTTATCTAAAAAGTGAGTTGGGAATGGCCCAGTTTTTCTTCTTTAATGTCTAGCCTCGTTGGGTTCCCCCTGACGCTAAGTTTGGCTGGCGGAGATTTGCCTGCACACGCACCCAAGATATTTCTAAACGCTATCTGGCAGCTGTGAACGATACTGGATATCCTTCTGGGTGCACTGAAAGATATCCGCTCAGGACAGTCTTGTTGCTACGAGTGATTCGCCCTCGCGATACCTGGCTGCTCTGAATGATATTATATCAAAATATCTGGCTGTTTTGAACGAGAATTTCTCATAATTTCTGGCTGTTCTGAACGATAAGATATGTGACTTCTTTGAGCGATACGATATGTGACTCCTTTGAATGATACGATATCTGAATTCTGTTATATCTCGTCTCGCTAGATATCGAGACGAGATAACAGATACGACATATGACTATTGCCAACATATTGTCCATGATATCTGGATGAGCGCACTAAAGCATTTGAAGGACGGTTTTCAGGCGCATGCTGACAACGCAAAAAGGTACCTGTTATCTCTTAGGTACCTGGTAAGGTACCTGGTACACTAGACGAAGAACCTTCTATCCTAGATTAAGGTACTTGGTATCATCGGTACTAGTGAGTTGAGATCTTGGTATCCAGGGAGTACCATAAAGTGATCTTGTACCAAGAGCATTATTAAGTCAAGGGATTGGTAACCTGTGTATACCACAAGGTACTTTTTGGTTTGTTTATAGGAAAGTTATATAGAGCATGAACACGACTCCAACTACTCAACTAAACTGATATTACACTCATTACGGAGAACAAGAGCCATGCACACCAGAACAAGAACTATGCTGACTAGGACAAGAGCCAGACAGTCGAAAACAAGTGCCAGATAGAAAGGGAAAAGAGCCATGCAGACAAGGAAAAAAGAGTCAAGCAAACTAGGACAAGAGCCAGATAAACCAGAACGAGTATTTCACCGAGTGGATCCAATTATTCTACTCTAGAGCACGGGGGAGACTGAAGCGTGGCTCTCACGTTCAATTTCAATTATATTTCTCGGATTGAGCGGGAATTCTGTAAAATAATTCCAAACGCAAAATTTTACGACAAATATTCTTTACCTGTTAACCAGAAGAGTACGAGGGCGGCGGAGGACTTGTTTACAAATCGGCTTGAGTAGTTTTGTGGTCCCAGGTTTGATGTTGCAGCAGAAGCATTGATTAATGTCTGAACTGAACAAAAATGATTAGTCTGCGTATGGAACAGTGGACAAAAATAAACTGGGAGCAGTTGTGATGTATGCCTTCGAGGATAGGTCTACCTAATCATAATAGCTATGTTGGCCTATACTTGGAGCTCAAAATTGTTAATGCTGTTATTGAATTTTTGATTTGTAATGTCAAGATCACTTATCAGTTGTTGTTATATGTATGATCTAGGGGAATTAATTGGAAATGTTAAGTATTATCAAAGATGATAAGTATCAGGGAAGCTTATCAGTGATGAAAAAGGAAATAGTCATCTGAAATTAAAAGCTGTTTTTGTTGTTGTATTTATCGCTGGTAAATGACGCTTATGAACGCTGCGATAAGACTCGTCAGGCGTCTGTAATAATTAATAGTTCTGATTTGTTATAATTAATTAATTAATTTATTCTTCAAGAATTTGGTTAAGGCCTACCTCGACCATCCCATGTCTGGCCGATCCCTGTCAGATCATTACCCCCTGCATATTTGGGTGAGACTAGCCCTAAACGTCTGGTCATCAACTTTTAAGAGACAAACATACATTCTCTCTGATAGTGTAGATAATTTTGGACGGAAGAGTGAAGGAAAAGAAACACCGTCAGTATGAAACAGTCGGTAAATATTTTCCACCCTGTCTACCCCAAGGGAGAAGAGAGACTGGTAACACTGAAATACGCTTTTTCATATATGAGCAGATTACACTTGGTAACACGAGCGCTGCGGAATATAGAACAATTGTGTCAACAGGAATTTTTCCCGCTTAACATACTCTCCTGCGTCAGCACCCGTCTGTCGAAGCTCCGGACTATAATGTTTAGGAAATTACAGACGTAATTTTGCTCGTTCCGCTCCGACACTTGCCGAAGTGAAGTGTTGCAAGTGCGTAACTCACACTCTTCACTTCAGCGAGTGTGACACTTTTCACTCACATCTCCAAATAGTGAATCCCTTGAGGCTGAAATCAAGTTATCACCCAGTATCTCTCCTGGAACTCATGTTATTAGATTGATCGGTAAAGCAAGGGCGTCGTTTCTTGGGTCGACGTTCGCTCTTCCAATGACACAGTGATTGGGTTCCGTTTCTTCACACGGTCTTTGTATCCCAGCTCCTAGTCCTCCAATCCTTTCCTAGTGCTATGTAGTCTGGCTTAACACCTTCTCCTTATAACACCTTCCCTTACCTCTCCTGATATTGATTCGTATTCACGAGCATCAACGTAGAGGAAGTTTAAACGAAAAAAAGGCAGATTTAAGTTTAAGGTTCAATTTCACATGCTCTTTGATTTTTAATATCTTGATGAAAATTCAAGGCAAGAACGTAATAATCAACAAGCGTTAGCTGCTATATTCAGTGGCAACATTATTTTAAAAACCACCAACAAATCAGCTTTAGGTCGATTCTTAAACCTTAAAACAAGCAACAAAACTCTCCACCTAAACTTTTCCCGCAGGGATGAGAGTGGAAGGAGGAACTCTTGAAAGCCTATCTGGCAGAAAGAGAAGACTGAATTTACACATGTTTTTCTTCAGAGGATTTCTCGCTATTTATAATGGAGGAGGAATAGACTGGCTTCGCATAATGGTATTGCAAACAAGTTTTCATTAGAGGAGGGAAGGAAGGGGATTGCAGGTAGGAGGAATATAAACTTATTAAGGAGAAGACAAAGGCTGTGCCGTCATAACAAATAAGGGGAGTTGGTAGGAAGTAAAAACATCCATGAAGCGGTGTTTTGCTTTTGTGATAAAAATTATGTGATGTTTATCAATTAATCTGATGATATGAGTAAATGTAAGACTATAAAGTACATATTACACTCGGCAGGAAGGTGAACTAAAACTGAATATACAGAAAATATATTTTGAACTATAAGATTGGAGGGATTTTTCATTTTCATATATTTCCTGAATGCTCGTCATTTCTTACTCCGATGCCATGGGTCTCCAAAATTGCACCAGAGGTGGTTCAGCTATATACATATATATATATATATATATATATATATATATATATATATATATATATATATATATATATATATATATATATATATATATATATATATATATATATAACAGTATCAGACCACGGAGGAAGAATTGAAACAGGAATTTCCTTAAATACTTTCGTATATTAATACATCTTCAGAACGAATCATTCCTTCAGAAGATGTATTAATATACGAAAGTACTTAAGGAAATTCCTGTTTCAATTCTCCCTCCGTGGTCTGACACTGTTACACTTTTCATCACGTGTTAATTTTCGTGATTCACACACACATTTTATATATATATATATATATATATATATATATATATATATATATATATATATATATATATATATATATATATATCGTACCTAGTAGTCAGAACACACTTCTCGGCCTACTATGCAAGGCCCGATTTGCCTAATAGGCCGAGTGATTATCTTTATTTTCAATAAATTGTTTCCAATTAGTTTATTTGAATTATTATTATTATATTATATTAAGAACATAAATTATTGACTTAATTGTGTTAGTTTATGTTAGGTTAAGATAGGTTAGGTTAGGTTAGGTAGGGTTGGTTAGGTTCGGTCATAAATCTATGTTAGTTTACTCAAATTAAAAAAAAATTAACTCATACATAATGAAATGGATAGCTTTATCATAAGAAAAACATATTGAAAAATATATAACTTCAGGAAAAGTTGGCTTATTAGGCAAGTAGGGCCTTGCATAGTAGGACGAGTACGACGTTCTGGCTACTAGGTACAACATATATATATATATATATATATATATATATATATATATATATATATATATATATATATATATATATATATATATATATATATGTATATATATATATATATATATATATATATATATATATATATATATATATATATATATATATATATATATATACCACCTCAGGAGTAGGGAATCATAGCCTCGGAAGAAAGAATACAACATATTCCGAGAAGACCTTATGGATTCTCCCTGAGCGTTTGAGTATTTTCATCTCCCGTCACCTTTATATATAGAAATTTCACGCGTTAAAGTCTACGGACTCCCCAACCCATGTTTTACTACATGCTCTGAGTTTATATTTTTCGTCTCGTGGATTTATGGGAAAATAATTTGTCGATATCACAGATATATAGCTGAAGAAGATTATCATTGTTTTGACTACAAATAAACTATGCAAACAAACTTGGAAGTGTAGCGTATTACAAACAATTTATTAGATGATGTTTATGGAAATTATCATGTGAAGTGTTCAGTTTGGTAACTTAAAGTGTTATTGTATTTTTGGTACTCGAGAGGAGGTCGGTGATTCGAGAAACATTGAGTAAAGGTACGCTGACCCAACACAAGGCTTGATTAATGGTTTCCTGAGCTACGCAAGGCGTTGAATAAATGCATCCTGAGGTACGCAAAGCGTTAAGTAAATGTATCCAGATCTTCACACACCGTTCAGAAAATTGTATCCAAATCTACACAATATGTTAGTAATAACTGATAATTGATAAATATTTTCTTAATATATTTTAGGCTAAAAGATGTTTTACGGAATATAATTGAAAGCATTACAGTTCAACTTCTCTCCCATGCAAGTTTACTTCTAAAGTACAAATCCCTCACTACCTTTGCTACCTTACTATTCCCCCATTCCTGTACTTTGTCTGTAAACGAGGCTCAGAAGAGGGAGACATTACAGAAGCCGGCCGGCGCTTTATGGAAAACAGCGACACTGAATGAAGTATTCAGAGTGCTCTATCAAATGCAATTCTTGGTGTCGGTCCCCCCAAGTAACGCTTAAGGATAGCCTCCTGAAATAGGAACACAGACCTTTATTTGAGACACCTCTCTGACGCTGACATACAGGGGGAGCCTAGTTTTAATGCCTACTATATTTTGTATGTAGTGGAGTAGTGGACTGAGTAATTTCAGGGGAGGATGTAGAGAGAGAGAGAGAGAGAGAGAGGGGAAATAGAAACAGGCAGACCGCAATAAGAGCGAAAAAGACGAAAGATAGACATGAGCAAATACAAATATAAATATACTGTGAGAGAGGGAAAATGGAACAATGAAGTAAAGTAAAAAATAAAAAATAAAAAATTCAACATTTTAGAAAAAATGGGAATGTTCGAAGAACTATTATTGTGCGCACAAGCCATTGTGTTGAGGACTGACACGAGGGAAGGAAAGTCCATGGGAGGTCGTTTCCCTTCACATCATAAAGCTGGGAAAGGGACGTGTCCAGAAGACTGGAGGGTGAAAAGGTAAGGAATGAGGGAAAGAGAAGAGAGCGAGAAAATAGTAAACTGTAAGAGTGGATATTAATATAAGGTGAAGAGAGAGAGAGAGAGAGAGAGAGAGAGAGAGAGAGAGAAAGAGAGAGAGAGAGAGAGAGAGAGAGAGAGAGAGAGAGAGAGAGAGAGAGAGAGAGAGAGACAGAGAGAGAGAGAGAGAGAGAGAGAGAGAGAGAGAGAGAGAGAGAGAGAGAGAGAGAGAGAGAGAGAGAGAGAGAGAGAGAGAGAGAGAGAGAGAGAGAGAGAGAGAGAGAGAGAGAGAGAGAGAGAGAGAGAGAGAGAGAGAGAGAGAGAGAGACAGACAGAGAGACAGAGAGAGAGAGAGAGAGAGAGAGAGAGAGAGAGAGAGAGAGAGAGAGAGAGAGAGAGAGAGAGAGAGAGAGAGAGAGAGAGAGAGAGAGACAGACAGACAGAGAGACAGAGAGAGAGAGAGAGAGAGAGAGAGACATAGAGAGAGAGAGAGAGAGAGAGAGAGAGAGAGAGAGAGAGAGAGAGAGAGAGAGAGAGAGAGAGAGAGAGAGAGAGAGAGAGAGAGAGAGGAATGAAATTATGACCTCTGTTTCTGTACTAATATAAATATATACCTTTGGACCTTAATAATATATGTAATGTGGCTTTGATGATCATAGTAATAGAGGAGATAGACAGAGAGCGTGATAGATAGACAAATTTTAATAGAGACATAAAAACATAAGAAAGGGTTGGAACAAATTAACAAAGATATCACAAACAACATGATATAATGAGAAGACAGCACCTTTCAGGGGAGTCAATTTTCAATTTGTTCCACAACGTACACACACACACACACACAGGCTGGCTGGCTGAGTGGACAGTGCTCTAGACTCGTGGACCTAGGTACCGGGGTTCGATCCCGGCAGCAGACAGAAAAACATATGGGCAGAGTTTCCTTCACCCTAATGCCTCTGTTACCTAGCAGTAAACAAGTACCTGGGAGTTAGGCAGCTGCAACGGGCTGCTTCCTGGGTGTGTATATGTGTGTGAAAAAAAAATTAGTTAGTAGTCAGTAACAGTTGATTAATTGACAGGATTGATTGACAGTTTAGATTTGGGCTGAAAGAGCAGAACTCAACCCCCGGAAGCACAAGAAGGTGAATACAACTAGGTGAAAACACACACACACACACACACACACACACACACACACACACACACACACACACACACACACACACACACACACACACACACACACGCACACACACACACACACACACACACACACACACACACACACACACACACACGCACACACACACACACACACACACACACGCACACACACACACACACACACGCACACACACACACACACACGCACCCCGAGGTGAGACTGATTAAATCTCACGATCCTCCACTGCCTGCCCTACTACAACTCCCTCCCCACAAACTTCCGGTATTCGCAGCTTCATAACAGCACTAATGGACCCGCGCAGCCGGCAGCTTGCCCCACATTACACCTCGTCCAGCCCTCACCCATACCCTCTCAGCACGGGCTACACAACACGACACTTCTCCCGGCCATATTGCAGCACTTGGGGTCGTTATCACCACTACTGATAGCCTCATCAGCTGGTCTGTCCTCGCCACAGCATCACCAGCATCCTTAGCGACAGTAACGTGATGATTCCCGCGGGCTACGTTCTTTGGCAAACTAGGGGTCACACTCGTTAGAGGTTATGATGGATGATTCGTAGGGTTGGCTCACTAGTTCGTGGGGTCACGTGGAAGGGATAGGGGGATCTGGATCGGGTGATTTACAAGTAACGAAGTGAGTTGTTTGATAATGAATGCTTTCGTAAATTATCAATTTTCAAGCATTTCTCGGTGTGTTTTTCCATCTCCTGAAGGGATGAAGTCAGGTTGCCCCGCCTCCTGAATGGATTATAATCATTTCAGACCATTCGAAGGGAAATGGGTAATCTATATATATATATATATATATATATATATATATATATATATATATATATATATATATATATATATATATATATATATATATATATATATATATATGCAATTGACGTTCACTAAACACTGATCATTTGTATGCGGAAAAACCACAAAGAAATGGGAAAGAGAGATGAACGTTTCGGCCTGTTAAAGCCTTTGTCAACACAAGACTTTGTCAGCCTTTGTCTGGTTTGCCTTTGTATATATATATATATATATATATATATATATATATATATATATATATATATATATATATATATATATATATATATATATAATATTAAATATATATATAATTTATGTCGTCTCACTTTGTAGCCCAAGAAAGTGAGGTGATTCGATGAAATATCTATGCCCAAGTTTATCACCAAGTGCTGTCGGGTCGTTGGGGATATAGCCTTGGATACCAATGACTTTTGTACAGTCACGGTGGTCGAGTGTTTAAGGAACCAGATACGGAATGGTGCATAGTGCTCCTGGCTTTCTGGGTTCGAATCCTTCTGGGGTGTGGAGTTTTCAGTTATATATTATTTAAAATAATGTAATATTTAATTAGTCGAATTACACACAAAATGAATGATAATAAATAAATACAAATATTTTATTAGTAAGTAGAATTACAAATTTCTTAGATATCTTTCAAGGGTTTTTGTATTTAAAATTTTCTCCACAATATTCGGTGATTTATAGACCTAATCATCGTCTAATCGAGATGGTGATTAGGTCTATAAAGACGTCTCGATTTATAGACCTAATCGAGACGTCTCCTCATGGAGCGGAATTGACATAAAAACGTTAAACTACTGAGCAGTTCCTGCCAATATTCTCTCTGAACCACAATAAAACCTGAACACCGTTTCCTATCTCCTGCCTCGTGGAGTTCATCACAGTAAATTGCCCTAAAAACCGCGACAGAAAAACTCGACAATTTGACCATGATATTATCCGAAATTGCATGCTGAAAGTTATCTAAATTGCCACATCATCATCAACAAGTAACGTGAAAAGATTAAATTTCATGATTGACCTTTTGTTTTGCATTTTTTGGGAAAGGGGGGGGGGGTAGCTCAATTAATTTTCTTAATACTCGCTGTTTTGCCTGTTTTCTCCTGGCACCCTTCTCCTGACCCCTCTGTAATATGGTAATGACGCTTCTGCATCAGGATGTTGACGGCGCAAGGGGACCCATCACTTTCCAGGGTCACCTTGGAGTACCTGAAGGTGCAGTACCTTCGTGGTAGAGTTCTCCTGAAGGTGGAAAATTTTTGTCTCCTTCAGAGCAAATGATACTCCTGTTGCCTTAGCCATTTTTTTTTTGAGATATATACAAGAGTTGTTACATTCTTGTACAACCACTAGTACGCGTAGCGTTACGGGCAGGTCCCTGGAATACGATCCCCTGCCGCGAAGAATCGTTTTTTCATCCAAGTACACATTTTACTGTTGCGTTAAACAGAGGCTACAGTTAAGGAATTGCGCCCAGTAAATCCTCCCCGGCCAGGATACGAACCCATGACACAGCGCTCGCGGAACGCCAGGCGAGTGTCTTACCACTACACCACGGAGACTGTCGTTGAACAATTTGAATATGTTCAAATGTCCTACACTTGAAGCTATTTTTCACATCTGTAACAATATCGTGCAATATTGTGTGTTGTCAGACCTCACCATCACCACCAGCACCATCACCATCATCACCACAACCACTACAACTATCGTCCCCGAAAGATATCATATCCCCAACCAACACACCATCAACAATTCTCTTCTATTCCCCATCTACCTCCTTTACCCAACCTCCTCCCTTATCCTAATACCCCTCACATACCGACCCTCACCTCTCACCCGATCCCCTACTCCCCTCACATGCACCGGAGCGTAAAACAGCAGTGGACAGTGGAGGGAGGAATTTCTGGATAAGTCGCACCATCGATGGACTAGCCCACCTTCCCCGCAAATTGGGTCATCTTAGTAATAAAAATGATAATACCCCGGAATATGTATAGAGCCGAGGTGGTGTTATCTTGTTATGGGGGGAGTTGAGGTGGTGTTATCTTGTTATGGGGGGAGCCGAGGTGGTGTTATCTTGTTATGGGGGGAGTTGAGGTGGTGTTATCTTGCCATGGTGGAGCTGAGATGAGGTTATCTTGCTATGGTGGAGCGGTAGTAGTGTTATCTTGCCAAGGATACTCACCTAGTTGTACTCATCTAGTTGTGCTTGCAGGGATTGAGCTCTGGCTCTTTTTCGGTCCGCCTCTCAGTTGTCAATCAACTGTTTTTTTCTCCACACACACACACACACACACACACACACACACACACACACACACACACACACACACACACACACACACACACACACACGCACACACACACACACACACACACACACACACACACACACACACAGGAAACAGCCCGTAGCAGCTGTCTAACTCCCAGGTATCTATTTACTGCTAAGTGAACACACGCATCAAGATGGAAGAAACTCTGCCCATTTGTTTCTGCCATCCCCGGGGATCGATCCTCGGATCCCAGGACTACGAATCCCCATCGCTGTCTACTCAACCGTCAGGCCCAGAGTAGCCGAGTGGGTGTTCTCCCTCGCTTACCCTTGGCTATTCCTGTCTCCCCTATTCTTCTCTCTGCCTCCCTTATTCTTACCGTTGTTTCCCACAATGGCTGATCCCGGGCCCATATTTTTCTCAATTGAGGAATACAAATGGATGAAAGTTATTAACAGGATGTTAAAATATATCATCACAAAGTAGAACACTAAACAAGGGATACACAGAGAGGTGGTTCACCGTCTCATATCTCCCTCTTATATCCCTTCTCTTGCAACTCCATCCTTACTTCTCCTATCCTGACACACTGCCAGATCCAATCTCGCCTCTTCTCCGCCAGTCCTGGACGTTGCCACCTCCCATCCACTCCCCAGTCCCCAGTGCACTGGTACACCAATCTCATTAACATACGCTGCTTCTCGACGTTCGTGTAGACTCGAAGAAACTCAAATTGATCTATAAATTTGGCTCAGATCGAACACCAGGAACCGGGGGGATTAACGACAAACCTGTGGTGAAACCGGTGGAACCTGTGGAACCTGTGGGTTTGGTGTCAGATGCGTGGGTTGGGTGTCAGATGCGTGGGTGACGAACCCACGAACCTCTCTTGACGAAATCTTGACGAACCTCTTCACCTTGAAGAGGTTTGTCAAGATTTCCAGTTAAAACAAGAATAAACAAATTTCTCAAGAGACTGCCAGTCACTTGAAAATCCACTTACAGCTGGAAACTGCATTAAGCAACGAGGGATTTGTTGAGATTTATAAGCACTGTTTTGATAGGTGAACACATAAATCCTTCTCATGGTGTAACAAGCGTTATATCAACATTGGTTTATATCTTATCAGAAGTAGATGAATCTAAGCAATCTAACTAACCAATTAAGACTTATTTAACAGTCCAAATGATTGACAATTTTGCAGTGCTTTAAATTTTAATGAAATCTTCATAATTTCTTCGTTATTGTCGATACCGTCACTTTCGCAGTGCCTTATGTGTGATGACAGGTTGGACCACAAGCTGTTTGGGAAAATGGCGCTGATCCCTTACAGTCTATCATAACTGTTGATAAATGAATGCCTTCCGTTTTCTCAAATAAGTCCATGGAGCGACAAATGGAGGGAAATTACTGCTATCCTGTATTGCCAGTAAATCAAAGTCGATCCAGTTCTCAGAGCACGAAGAATTTGATGGCACAAGGACTTACCAAGGGAGTCATACATACAGTCCCTGTTGCTTGTTAACAACCTGCGTTTCATAAAGCAACTTTGGGTAGTATCTAAGCCTCTATTGCTGTATCTCATATCACCAGCGAGTTTAGATTGTGTGTCTAGAAGCATCACGAGTGAATCTCTGCAGGCCAGCTTGTGTCGTTTCAATGTCTACTGCTACTTTATATCTTCTAGCCAGTCCCCTGAGACTTCAGTCTCTACAGTCACCATGTCTGAGTCGTCCTTATGACTTCGATATCTAAAGCCACTTTGTGTCAGTCTCCAGTCACGGGGCGGGGCTGGGTGGAGATTCTGAGGACTAGCATCTTATGATTCTCCATTAAGGTTAGGAACGCCAGAGGGATGTTGCCATGGTAGCAGCAAGGATGAAGAGATTATGTCGTGATGCTGGTGGATAATGTGCCATTATGCACGAGAATTACCTGACCATTAGCGTAGGAAGGGAACTTGGTGTATGTTTCTCCTGTGTGTATGAAATTCGGTTTTTGGTTATTGGTGTTTTTCCTCAAACTTGCAAACTGTATATTCCTCTGTACAAACACATGTTATCATATTATATTATATATATGTATATATATATATATATATATATATATATATATATATATATATATATATATATATATATATATATATATATATATTATTAAATATGAACTGTAAGTTCTATTCAGTTGTGTATTTGTAAACTAAAGTCTTTGAAAATGTAATAAGTTTTACGAAACGCGCTCGTGTCGCGTCAGACTAGAAATAAAAATGAATTTTGGAGAATTGATTTTTGATTTACCTCCAACAGTGAAAAGAAATGTACGAAAGATTGAGAAAATTCGTGTTAGAATTATTAATCTTACTTTTTCGGTCATATTTAATAATATATGTCTACAGGAAAGACTGCTACCAAAATATATATATATATATATATATATATATATATATATATATATATATATATATATATATATATCGGTTTGACCTAACAAGAGACATACGAACCTCAGCACTCCACTTAACCAATCAAGGCAGCTGGTCAGCAGACGTCAATATAACGGGGCTGTAATGTTAACTCAAACCCCCGCAATTTCGACGATTTACTCGATTCTGATAAAAATGCGACGTTTTTGGTAGGAGGAGAGATTATTTTAACATTTTCTATAAGATCACAGTGAAACAATAAGAATGAAAGTGGTAATGTAGCACTAGAGTGAAAGTTTGAGACTCTAGGTGTAGTGGAGGATGTGGGATTAAAGAGGGTAAAGGTAGTAAAGTAGTAGGGAAGAGGGTAAAGTAAAGAGGGATTATCTTTTACTAGAGGTAAAAACAACGTCGATGGAGTAAGGTGTTTAATAGATCAATAGATCAATAGATCTGTTGAAAACAACAGAAACAACTGCACATATAATAGAAGCCAACCTATTCATCGCATGGATATCAATCAAAGGGAAATAGATGGGCTAGGGGCGAAAAAACCCTTCATGGAGTGGACCTTTACATATGCAATACATAATTGATCAACACAGAAACAGTGTTCTTAACAACAGTTCAAAGTATACGCGAGCAAGGGGATGGGATTCACTAACCAGGGGTAGGATTGCCGAAGCAATTACGGGTCCACTATCGAGATCCCGCACCTCTTACCCCAATTACTGTGGTTTAGTCCGTATTTACTAAACACGTTACGAGCTGTGGCGCGCTCCAAGCCCGCCCTCAGCCCAAGTTATGTAATTGGTACGGACGACCTAGGAGCGCTAACGACCTCGTTAACTATATGGGCATTAACTACCATGAGGTGAGATGCCAGGTGTTTGCTTGCCATATTCCAAGAACCCTAGGCTGAGGACAAGAGAGAGAGAAAGAGAGAGAGAGAGAGAGAGAGAGAGAGAGAGAGAGAGAGAGAGAGAGAGAGAGAGAGAGAGAGAGAGAGAGAGAGAGAGAGAGAGAGTGAGTAATATAATTAATTTTATGGAGGTCAGCAGTCCACCAAATCCCGAGTATTTGCTACACACCATCCCTGCCACACTCGGGACCGAGTGTTATCAAGTCCCATTTTCAAAATTGCTTGCCGGCCAAAAATTCGTATATATGCAAATTCCAGAGATTTTTTTCACTTGTCTTCCTCAACTACATTTGTCTGGCAACTGGACCCGCAGTTTTCCCCTGTCACTTTCAGGATATTCTCTTTATAAACATCATTTGTGATATATTATTTGACATAATGCATGTTGTGGGGGATTTGTTGTAGTAAGCTGCAGGGTAATACTCCTGAGTGGCAGATGGAAGGGGAGGTGGGGCAGGGGGGCTTAGAGGGGGTATGGGCTGGGGGTTTGGGCAGGGGGGTTGGGGGGAGTGGGCAAGTGGGTAATGTAAGGGGTTCGGCCAGGGCTCAGCAGGGGTTCGGAAGTTAAACAAGGGCGAGGAGATATAATATGTGACAATCAGAAAAGTGATTACAATTAAGGTTCGAACGATGATTCACTGCCGAATTATTCAGATCCACAGACAATAGATCACTTATTATGAAGATTGGTAGCTACGTGGGCGAACGGACCGAAAGTACCAAGATAAAATTGACTTTCTCCAAGTCTCTATAACATTTTCTCCACTGAACTGACCTCTATCCAAACATGAGGTTAGACGTAGATATGAAATCCATTCTAAAGCAAAAAAGGATTACTAAGCTCTTCTCAAGAAGAGCTTAGTAATCCCATAAAGTTTATATATAGAACACGTCGCTTAGAATATAAGGGGGGAACAAAAATTATTTTAATTTCTCCACAAAAAGTTGATAGTGGATAAGTCACTGCGTTTCAGTAGAAAAAGGTAATGTTTAGAGCGTGGGGCTTTATAAGGTCTCTTGCAAAGATTACATCAAGGTTTAATAGGGTCACAGCCACAGGGATTAAAAAACCGTGTTAATGAACATTCGAGCTTCTCCAGCTATGGCCACCAAAGTTCAACATTAAATGAACACATATTTAAAACAAACCAATAAATTCATTGGGAAGAGTCTTTTATAATTCATCCTAAAAGTTCTGGCTACATAAGATATGATATAATTCGTTATATTCTACAAGAAAAAAATCGTCTTGCCTATATATTGAGAACATTCGGTCTCTACTGTTAGAGACTACTCTACTTGTAACTTCTGTTAAGAAACTGTATTTTTAGTGCCTAACACGAAACTTGTAAATTGATGCATACATACTTCAGAAGCATTTATGAATTCCAGGAATTTGCAAGTCACTAAATATAAATTCTATTCGCCCATTGGTTGGCATTTATCATGGTCTCCCTCTCTCTTTTTTTTTTACATTTAAATTGCTCTCTTTTTTCTGCTTTCTACCTCTTAATACTCTGTTTGCTATTCCTTTCATTTTCTCCTTTTCATTATCCCTTCTATTTCTTCTCCCTCCCTCATTAATTTTCGCTCACATCAGTAATTACACATCTGCATCATCGCTTTCCCCACCTTCGTTATTGATTTATATTCCTCAGTTTCTTTTTCGTTTAGTTTCGTTATATATTATCCTTCTGTCTCTCTCTCCCCTTAAGTTACTTCCATTCTCCCTTGTGTCTTTAAATCGTTATTCTTCCTTTTTCCACTCTCCCCCTCGGTAATTGCCTTGTGTTTTTTTTAAATTCCTCGTACCTCTCTCGCCTCTCCTCCCTTCCTCTCTCCCTCCTCCATCCCTCTTTACCCTGTTCTCTCTTCGTTCTTGCTCCCCTCTCTCTCTTGTCATTTTTCTTCCCACTCCCATCTATCTCTATCTGTTCTTATCTAATAGTTATTACGTATCATATCTGATTTTAAAACTACAGAAGGAGGTAATCTCTGCTATTGTGCCATGTACCTCGTCCCGCTTGTAGTTCGTCTCCGCTCCTTACATTTAAGACGGGGTTTCTGACATACCTGCAGGTCATTTCTTGTAAGCATCTCGACCTATTCGTTACTGCAGAATGTACATACCATCTCTCTATTTCATCGGTACCCATGCAAATTTTATATATATATCGGGATCATGTTCCCACTATTTCTAACCCGCCCGAAAAGACTTT
This sequence comes from Procambarus clarkii, assembly GCF_040958095.1. Lineage (NCBI taxonomy): Eukaryota > Metazoa > Arthropoda > Malacostraca > Decapoda > Cambaridae > Procambarus > Procambarus clarkii. The sequence goes on along the minus strand of NC_091231.1, from coordinate 14,085,705 downwards.
GGGTGTAGGATAGAAATTCAGATAAGCTGGAAAGATGCAAGTAGGTTCTTTTTCAGTGTAAGAGAAGTGAGCTTAACTCCGAACATGGCTTCACAATTAGTTATATTAATACTTATATTCTAATACTAATTCTGACTGAAAAGTCTCGCGCAGGTGTTGACGAGTCTTGTATACACTCAAATGAATACATACAGGTGAGTACACGCACAAAAACTCCAAATAAGAACATTTAATTTAAATTAACAGTCAATTATTTAACCCACAGTAATTGACAAAAATCCAGCTCTATTACTATTAATTCATTAAGAATTAAGTACGTACTCTTGTGCCATCTTCAGTTAAGCTGCTTGAAATTAGTTCGTCATTTCAGTTAATTATGTTGGTGAAAAGTCAGAAGTACTGATAACGATGAAGAGATTACAACTCCCATTGTAATCGACTTACAAAGCAAATTGCAAAGCTCTTATTGACAAACCTTTGTATTTCCTTCATGAAAATAAGATTCAGAATTAAGGTCTAATTTTTTTACAGATTGGAAATGCAAAAAAAACATAATTGGAATATTTTTATCGAAGAAACTAAACAAAATTATTTTTAAAAATGTTATGAACAATTTTCCAAGACTAATAGTCATTTTTTTTTGTAGAAATATATCTTTGAACTGTTCTTTGCTCTCTATGTTTATCATTTTCCCCTTCCCACACTCACCTTCTCACTCTCTCCTTCCCCCTCTCCCCCTTCCCCATCTCCCCTTCCCCCCTCTCTCTCACCCCCCTCTCTCTCACCCCCCTTCCTCCACCTCCATCACGAGCTGCCTCCCACAGGACGGACCAAATCCTTTAAATCCGGATGAAACTGTCACGATTTCACGAAAGAAAGTTCTTCTCTTGTCATGAGATTTGAACATACAAAGAACGTGGATCTGATTTCTGTGAATTGTTTATGAGGGTGGGTTGTCTGTGGGCGGATTGTCTGTGGGTGGGTTGTCTGTGGGCGGATTGTCTGTGGGTGGGTTGTCTGTGGGTGGGTTGTCTGTGGGTGGGTTGTCTGTGGGCGGACTGTCTGTGGGAGGAATGTCTGTTGGTGGCCTCAGGATACCACACTCTAATATAACACTTCTCTGCTATCCTTCAGAGTCATACAGGTATGTAACATCAGTCGTGATGAAGGGGTACAGTTGTTAGACATTAGTTTTTTGTTTCTTAAAATAGTTCTGAGAGAGACGAAGATGCTTGCAGTGTTCTATAAACTATGAATAAAGACACATGCCGATTGGTTAAGGCCGTGCAAAAGCAAGTAAATTCTGCGAGCAAGATTTGCTCCTCTGATCAACAGTTTTGGAGAACCTTATATAACACAATACCGAAAAGACACATCTCAAGAACGCATTTAAACGTTTAAAAAAAACCCAGCCTGGAGGCTGAGATGTGTTTCAGAGGGACCTCCCCAAACTGCCAGGGACTCAAGGAGGAATTAAGGGTAATTGAGTGGTCCCTGGAAGCTTTTAGTGAGTCCCCTTAGTGGCATACTCGACCTCCTAAGGTTCCTCAAGGAAACTTAATTTATATCTTCCCAATAAATTCAGTTATTATAAGCTTACACAGGAGAATGGGTTTAAAGATGGACGATGGGAATTTTTATAATACCCCACATACAAAAAAATAATAACATGCCATAAATATTAAAATAAGAATAAGTATTATGAAGCGTTAATAATACCAAGACCACCTGGATCACCTTCACTCGTGAACGACGGGTAATACACACATACCGAGCAACTACCCTCAATTAACACAAGCCATAAGCCAACCCAAGATAATAAGATAAGCCAAGATAAGCCCAAACCACAAACAATACTATTTAACCACAATAACAAACACAAACAATAGTCCATAAGCCATTTTTCCAGCTTCTGAAATAGAAATAGACTTAAAAATAACTGGTTTACGTACTCGCAGCTCAAGCAAAAGCTTCACATTTACAAAAGCTAATCATTTACCAGAGCTGCGTAGGAGCTCTGGGAATGCTTGAGGGAGCGAGAGAATTAAAGACGACCACCTCTCTTTATCTCCTGGTTGGCAGGAGACGCGACAGTGTGACGAGGGGCAATAGAGAGGATTTTTTACATTTTTCTGGCAGCGACATTTCGTGCGCGGGCTCTATAAGCCTCTGGCTGGCCCACTGGCATTACGCAAATCGGGTCTTGTACAGTAGGCCGAGAAGTGCGTTCTAGCTACTAGGTACGACATTATATATATATATATATATATATATATATATATATATATATATATATATATATATATATATATATATATATATATATATATATATATATTAAATATATATATTAAAAAAAAAATATATATATATATATATATATATATATATATATATATATATATTAAATATATATATTAAAATATATATATATATATATATATATATATATATATATTATATATATATATATATGTATATATATATATATATATATATATATATATATATATATATATATATATATATATATATATATATATATATATATATATATAATGTTATTTATTAATAAATTAATTTATTTATTTTAGTAGTTTCTGCCTGCCATAGATAATATAATAAAAAAAAAAGCAAATTTAACCAAAAATAAATGTAGTTTATATCAAAGTTTTGTATAACAATTATACTTTCAATTGTTTACAATACGAATCGCCTTGTTATTGCTTTTTGAAATTAATGGCCAACATTTACACAACATTTACAAAGAGACACATACAGAATATTAAACAAACAAATAATTCCTGAATTAAAACATTAATTTTGAAGTAAAATTAAGCTTGGAGGCCAATATTTAATACTAACAGTCAGGAGAACAAAATAATTGGCATGGTAATGAAATCTGCATAAAATATGCCATGCAAGTAACTTAGTCTTACAGCTTAACAAAATTACTGAGTTGAACCAGTTTACAACTTGTCGTAAACTTACCACCCTGTTATTTCCTGCCGCAACACTTGGCGTAACTTAAGGGCTGTGGAAGACACTTACGACTGGGATAGTCCCACAGGTCAACTTCACCAGCAATAACAGAACAC